>NW_024609597.1:0-82500 GCF_018296145.1 Oncorhynchus tshawytscha | reverse complement strand
AGTCACACCCTGACCTAACCAAAATAGAGAATAAAAAGGCTCTCTAAGGTCAGGGCGTGACAGTACCCCCCCGCCCCGAAGGTGCGGACTCCGGACGCAAAACCTGATTCTATGGGGAGGGTCCCGGTGGGCTTCTAGCCTCGGTAGCTGCCCCGGTTCGGGATGTAGACCCCGCTCTGCTCGCGGATCCCTCCGCTTCCGTGAAGCCGGACCGTGGACCGCCGCCGGAGGCTCCAGACCGTGGATCGTCGCCAGGGGAATCGGAGCGCCGACCATCGCCGGGGAATCGGACTGCCGACCGTCGCAGGAGGCTCCAGACCGCCGTCCGTCGCTGGAGGCTCGGGTGCGTGGAGCTAACACAGGATGTACCGGGCTGGGGAGACGCACAGGATATATTGGACCGTGGAGGCGCACTGGAAGTCTGGAGTGTAGGCCTGGCACAACGCGTCCTGGACAGATAACAACCTTCGCACGGTAAATGTTGGGAGCTGGCACAGGGCGTCCTGGGCTGCGGAGGCGCACTGGAGACACGGTGCGTAGAACTGGCACACATTGTACCGGAACGGTGACACACCTCAGGGCGAGTGCGTGGAGGAGACACAGGACGTACCGGACTGGGGAGGCGCCCTGGAGGCCAGATGCGTGAAACTGGTGCATATGACACCGGACTGATGTCACGCTCCTCAGCACGCCTGCTCTGCAGCGCTCTCAACGCCAACACCTCCCTCCGGAATCTTTCGTCGAGTTCCTCACTCGACTCCCTGACTGGCTCTGGTTCACCCCTCGGCTCCGCCCGACCACTCCGTTTTCCTTCCCCTCCAAAAAGTATTTTTCAGGCTGTCCTTTGGGCTTCCGTCATGGCCGCGAACCCCGGTGTCATTGTTGTTGCTCCTTCTCTGCCTGCTTCCATGGCAGGCTTCTGTCTCCTGCCATGATTTTGTCCCACGTCCAGGATGTTCCCCACTCCTGGCTTTCCTCCCAGGACCAGGATCACTGCTCCCCCTGGGCACGCTGCTTGGTCCGTGGGTGGTGGGATCTTCTGTCAGGTTCGTCTGAATGAGTGGACCAAGGCGCAGCGTACATAGAGTTCCACATGTTTAATAAATGTGAAACTCACCAAAAACAATACAGAAGAAAACGAAACCTGACGTTCTGGGCTGCTCACAGGCAGCTAAACAAAAACAAGATTCCACAAACAACAAGTGGGAAAAGGTTGCCTAAATATGATCCCCAATCAGAGACAATGATAGACAGCTGCCTGTGATTGGGAACCATACCAGGCCAACATAGAAATACAAAAAAATAGGGTACCCACACTAGTCACACCCTGACCTGAACAAAATAGAGAATAAAAAGCTCTAAGGTCAGGGCGTGACACCCATAATGAAAAAGCAAAAAACAGTTGTTTGTTTTACATTCTTGCAAATTAATTTAAAATGAAATATCACATTTGCATAAGTATTCAGACAATTACTCAGTACTTTGTTGAAGCACCTTTGGCAGCGATTACAGCATTGAGTCTTCTTTGGTATGACGCTACAAGCTTGGCACACCTGTATTTGAGGAGTTTCTCACATTCTTCTCTGCAGATCCTCTCAAGCTCTGTCAGGTTGGATGGGAAGCTCCGCTGCACAGCTATTTTCAGGTCTCTCTAGAGATGTTAGATCGGGTTTAAGTCCGGGTTCAAGGACATTCAGGGAAGCCACTCCTGCATTGTCTTGGCTGTGTGTTTAGGGTCGTTGTCCGGTTGGAAGGTGAACCTTCACCCCAGTCTGAGGTCCTGAGCGCTCTGGAAGCAGGTTTTCATCAAGGATCTCTCTGTACTTTGCTCCGTTCATCTTTCCCTCGATCCTGACTAGTCTCCCAGTTCTTGCCGCTAAAAATATCCCCACAGCATGATGCCGCCACCACCATGCTTCACCATAGGGAATGTGTCAGGTTGCCTCCAGACATGACGCTTGGCATTCAGGCCAAGGAGTTAAATCTTAATTTCATCAGACCCATTGAATCTTGTTTATCATGGTCTGAGAGTCCTTTATGTGCCTTTTGGCAAACTCCAAGCAGGCTGTCAGGTGCCATTTACTGATTGAGGCCACTGTGTTCTTGGGGACCTTCAATGCTGCAGAAATGTTTTGGTACCCTTCACCAGATCTGTGCCTCCACACAATCCTGTCTCGGGGCTCTACGGACAATTCCTTTGACCTCATGGCTTGGTTTTTGCTCTGACATGCACTGTCAACTGTGGGACCGTACATAGACAGTTGTGTGCCTTTCCAAATGATGTCCAATCAACTGAATATACCACAGGTGGCATCCAATCAAGTAGCAGAGACATCTCAAGGACGTACCTGACACACACGAGTCTCAAAGCAAACAAGGTATTTCATTTGTTTGGGGGCTGTAACGTAGCAAAATGTTTGTGATGATGCCGTCTTGCTGAGATTGTAATTGAATTTGAAAAGAAGTGGACGGCACTTAACCACAGGAGTCGACCGAACAATTAAATCATAATTGAAAAGGCAAAGGTGCAACACTCACTCAGCATTAAGTAACTAATTAGTGACTGTTTTCTTGCGCTTTTCTATAGGATTTTAAAAAGCTGCATTATTGTGTTTACTGGAAAAATCTGCTATTAGGGAACTCTGTCCTCTATCACAATTAAATCTCTTGTGAGAAGACAGGAAATTATATTTACCTGCTCTAGCGCCATCTGGAGGTGTAACTGTGGATGAAAAGATACCTTGATTACGTATGCTCCTGGAGACATTTTGTCACTTGACAGACCATCCGTTTCATTAAGAAGTGGGCATATACAGTAGTATTTAAAGTGAGCTAGGTTACACTGCAGGCAAGATCCAATGCTGCTACTACTACTTATTTTACTACTGCTACTACTACTACTACGTATTTTACTACTGCTAATCCTGCTACTACAAAACTCAGCAAAAAAAGAAAGGTCCATTTTTCAGGACCCTCTTTCAAAGATAATTCATAAAAATCCAAAATACTTCACAGATCTTCACTGTAAAGGGTTTAAACACTGTTTCTCATGCTTGTTCAATGAACCATAAACAATGAATGAACATGCACCTGTGGAACGGTCCTTAAAGGCACTAAAAGTTTACAGACGGTAGGCAATTAAGGTCACAGTTTTGAAAGCTTAGGACACTAAAGAGGTCTTTCTACTGACTCTAAAAAACACCAAAAGAAAGATCCCCAGGGTCCCTGCATATCTGCGTGTACGTGCTTTATACATGCAGCAAGGAGGCATGAGGACTGCAGATGTGGCCAGGGCAATACATTGCAATGTCCGTACTGTGAGACGCCTAAGACGGACAGCTGATCGTCCTCGCAGTGGCAGAACACGTGTAACAACACCTGCACAGGATCGGTACATCCGAACATCACATCCGCGGGACAGGTACAGGATGGCAACAACAACTGCCTGAGTTACACCAGGAACGCACAATCCCTCCATCAGTGCTGAAACTGTCCGCAATAGGCTGAGTTAGGCTGAACTGAGAACTTGTAGGCCTGTTGTAAAGCAGACATCAGACATCACCGGCAACAACGTCGCCTATGCACACAAACCCACCGTCGCTGGACCAGACAGGACTGGCAAAAAGTGCTCTTCACTGACGAGTCGCGGTTTTGTCTCACCAGGGGTGATGGTCGGATTCACGTTTATCGTTGAAGGAATGAGCAATACACCAAGGCCTGTACTCTGGAGCGGGATCGATTTGTAGGTGGAGGGTCCGTTATGGTCTGGGGCGCTGTTTCACAGCATCAACGGACTGAGCTTGTTGTCATTATAGGCAATCTCAACGCTGTGCGTTACAGGGTTGACATCCTCCTCCCTTGACATCCTCCTCCCTCATGTGGTACCCTTCCTGCAGGCTCATCTTGACATGACCCTCCAGCACGACAATGCCACCAGCCATACTGCTCGTTCTGTGTGTGATTTCCTGCAAGACAGGAATGTCAGTGTTCTGCCATGGCCAGCGAAGAGCCTCAATCCCAATCCCAATGAGCACGATCCTGTACGAATGTCCCTTACCTTAAAATTGTGTCATAGTGGTTGTTTTGAAGGGTTAAAAGGTCAGATCTATTCAAAACTTCATATGTGTGATTAGGAAACCCTCATGAACTGTAAATCAGTCATTTCTCCCAACAGATGTCAAAGAAACGCTCTCTCACACACACACACACACACACACACACACACATACACACACAGCAAGGATGGAGTGACAAAGTGCGGTGCTTAAAGACACTCAGAGCCTGCAATGGCATTACCATAATCTCTAGGCTGTGCCGAGTTCAACAAGTTCAAAGAGATGCCCCGCTTGACCATAGCTCGCTCAGTCTGAGTGCAGCGACCGTGAAAAAAATGTCAGGTGCTTTTGGGTGACAGTGGGAGAACCGTTAGGGTGAGAAGCACAATTCGACCTCAGGAACGTTCCTGAGGTCCTGCCGATCTGTGCAAGCCTAACCTTGACCGTGTGTCATTAACCCTTTACAGTAAAAACTTTTTTCATCTCAGATTACAATGACATCTCTCCCCATAGGAATACAAAAAAGTCACATCTTTCCAAAACTTCATATGTGTGATTAGGCAACCCTCATGAACTGTAAATCAGTCATGTCTCCCATCAGATTTCCAAGAAAAACTCACACACACACACAGCAAGAATGGAGTAACACAGTGTGGGGCTTAGAGACACAAAAACAATAGTTACTTTTGTTCAAACTATCAAAGAACCGTTAGACCTAGAGCTCTGAAACTTTAGAAACCTGTTATAGAGCTCAGGTTGATAGTGCACGGTGAGTTGTGGCTCTAGAAGGTTCTCAGACTGAGAAACAGCCTCGTACATTTTCAATAACTTCAATTCATTTTGACCATTACGAAAATGACGATATTTAGAAAGGTCCCAGAGTCGCAAGACTAGGTGCATAGAGACGGACCCCAACGTTTCTGTCCGATAGCTCATTCAAGGACCCTGTAGCAACGCCCAGAAAAAGTGGATTTTCAGCACCAATTAAGGTCGCTGCTCAGGCTCCAAATGACCTATCGAGCCGAAACTTGGGATTCGAGGTCGCCTCAGCTAGGCCTACACATAATGTCAGAACTGGACCCGCAGCTAGATAGTAACTACGTGTTATATGTTTTTATAATGGTTTAAACAGAAGGTGCTGTGAATTTTGGGCCTGCTCTGAAATATGTGATAATTGGCTTATAAACGAGTTGGAAAAAGTGGGTGTCAGTTTGTATCAGTTTGGTGTCAGAAAGATATCTAATTGACTGATGGACACTGACATGCTGGTTGACTTTTGTACATTTGCAATATGATTAAACAGTGAGGTACCAAAATGACAATCTGAAATCAACACCAACGAGCGATGGAGAGGACCTAGAATCCCTGCCCGGCCATCCAGTCAATTTCACATTCCTGCAGTTTTTTTGAGCATGTCAAATTTGTGATGGTAAATGCCCATTAAAACATATTTCAAATGGACAGCCGTGCGCCTGGTGATTGGAACGGGTTACCAGGTTAACATTTTTATAATGGTTTTAAATGTCTTTGGGTGTGTGCAAGGGGTCCATGGTTGGGTAGGGAGCACCCCCATCCGTCCCAATCCAATAGGGGTGCCCCTAGTCATTTTGGACATTTTTCAAAAACCGTTAAAAAACGACACAGTCCCACTTCTCTCATGGCACCATCGAGCAATGGAGAGGAACCACTATCACTGCCTGGCCATCCTGAATTCATCAGGCAAGTAAATTTTGCATTTCTGCAGGAGTTTAGGCTATGTTTCATGTTTTGGGTTACCAGGTACGATTTTCAAAACAGTTTTAAATGCTTTTAGGGGGCATCCAGACTTCCATGCCCGATATGGGAGCACTATACTACGGCCCCAAATCAATGGGGGCTGGCCCGAGTGATTTATGGAGGTTTTAAAAATGGATGTCTGTACTCAATATGATTCAACAGTGAAAAACATCACCAAATGGATATGATGAAATCAACACAATGAGCGATGGAGAGGAACCACTATCACTGCCCGGCCATCCAGAGTTCATCAAGCCAGTCAATTTTGTATTTCTGCAGTATTTTTGAGCATGTCAAATTCGTGATGGTAAATGCCCATTGAAACATATTGCAAATGGACAGTGGTGTACCTGGTGATTGGAATGTGATACCAGAAGCACAATTTTAAAATTGTGTTTAATGCCTTTAGGGGGAGCAAGGGGTCTACAGTTGGGTAGGGAGCACCCCCACCCGTGCCCATCCAATAGGGGGCACCATGCTAGGTAAAGCTCCGCCTTATCTCAGTTCACTGGTCACGATGGCAACACCCAATCGTAGCACGCGCTCCAGCAGGTGTATCTCACTGATCATCCCTAAAGCCAACACCTCATTTGGCCGCCTTTCGTTCCAGTTCTCTGCTGCCTGTGATTGGAACGAATTGCAAAAATCGCTGAAGTTGGAGACTTTTATCTCCCTCACCAACTTCAAACATCTGCTATCTGAGCAGCTAACCGATCGCTGCAGCTGTACATAGTCTATCGGTAAATAGCCCACCCATTTTTACCTACCTCATCCCCATACTGTTTTTATTTATTTACTTTTCTGCTCTTTTGCACACCAATATCTCTACCTGTACATGACCATCTGATCATTTATCACTCCTGTGTTAATCTGCAAAATTGTAATTATTCGCCTACCTCCTCATGCCTTTTGCACACAATGTATATAGACTCCCCTTTTTTTCTACTGTGTTATTGACTTGTTAATTGTTTACTCCATGTGTAACTCTGTGTTGTCTGTTCACACTGCTATGCTTTATCTTGGCCAGGTCGCAGTTGCAAATGAGAACTTGTTCTCAACTAGCCTACCTGGTTAAATGAAGGTGAAATGAAAAAAATTACACTTGTCATTTTGGTAGTTTAAAAAAAAAAAGAAATAGTTATTTTCGACTTTTGACTTCCTATGAAATCATATTGCAAATGGACAAAACATATGCCTTATGGACAAGTAAAAAAAATAATAATAATAAAATTTGACAAAAGTATGTTCATACAGGTCTTATACATGTGTAATTGAAATAAAAATCGAAAGAATTCCAAAAAACGGTCCAGAATGCACTTTTTTAAGGTGGTGATAAGTTTTTGAAAAATGTTTCAAATTTTCAACATTTTTCTCTTGGGTCTTGACTTGTGCTACATTTGCAATATGAAAAATGACGGTGGAGCGCACTCGCCATCTATTGGATTTTTGTTCCACTTGGCATTTGCCATATGACATTTACAATCAGCTTTGAATGAAACTATGTCCAATTCAGTGGTATTGTACATTGTGTATATGTTTCATACGGTACCAATATGATCCCATTCATTTTTGCCCATTTCAGGGGGTGATCCTTTACACATGTTAAGTTTTCTGAAAATAAATGCAGTTGACAGTGAGAGGACATTTCTTTTTTTTGTTGTGTTTACTACTACTACTACTACTACTACTACTGCTGCTGCTACTCCTACTGCTCCTACTCCTACTACTACTGCTCCTACTCCTACTCCTACTCTGACTACTGCTCCGACTACTGCTCCGACTACCGCTGCTACTACTACTACTACTGTTACTACTACTGTTACTACTACTGCTACTACTGTTACTACTACTGTTACTACTACTGCTGCTACTACTACTTCTTTACTGCTGCTACTACTCCTACCATGCTATTATGATGACTGTTACTAATTTAATGTAAAACTTAAATGTAAAATGTTAATATTACTACTAGTTCTATTGTAACTCCTCCTCTCTCTGAGTTTCAGTTACCTGGTAGTGAAACAAGGCGGTTCCATACACTTTAATTTACTACTACTACTAATTACAACTAGTTCTATTGTAACTCCTACTCTCTCTGTTTCAGTTACCTGGTAGTGAAACAAGGCGGTTCCATATACTTTAATTTACTACTACTACTAATTACAACTAGTTCTATTGTAACTCCTACTCTCTCTGTTTCAGTTACCTGGTAGTGAAACAAGGCGGTTCCATACACGTTCATTTTCAGGACCGCCATGTTCTTCCAGAAGAAGATTCACTTCTTCAACAACAGTTTTTAAACGCAACTGAAATGTCGGCATGTAGTTTGTATAGGAATCATAATCCACAAACTCTGCATTCTAAAAAAAAAAAAGCAGAAGTATCAAGTCAAGCAGAATTGTATGTGATTTCTATATGTTATCAAGGTAGCATCACAAAGTATTGACCTGTGTTAACACATTTCCTCTCTCATGTCATATTTATTAGCCTACCTCTGGATCTATGTGATGTTCATCTGTTAGATCGGTGGAGAGGGTGTATTCTTGGTCCCGGGTTAGTCTACAGTTAGGATTTATTTCAATGTAGATTTCTCGGTCTCCATTCCTTGTCCTCCTTGTCTTACACACCTTGAGAGGATTGAAAATGGTTTGGAACACACAGTCATAATGAGGTAGCACTGCCTGAAATATGGAAGCCCAAATGTCACCTTCTGACCTTGAGGATGTCCTCTTGGGTTTGCGAGCGAGACCCCCACAGTTTTCAATTCCCTATTTACAGTTACATTACCCCCAAAAATGCTTTTCTGTGGAAAAAGGTGAGTTCAACAGTGCGAGTTTGATTGAATTCCAACCAAAGAGGAGTTTGACAACTCGGATCTACTAACCTCATCAATGTCAACATTTCTGGGCAGCAACAACACACTTAGGGTGGAATTATTGTTATCATCTGGGAGTTTGTAAAATAGTAGCACCAGAGCACGGATAGGAGAGACAGGAGCTTCCTTATCCTTGGTGATACCATATTTGCTGAATTGAGTGATGTTTAATATGACATGAGTTTCTCTTGTCTCATGGTGATGGAGAAACTCCATACTGTCATCATCAGTCACATGGGCTACAGACAGGAAGTCACATCCACCCTCTAGGAGAGAAAGAGAACATTAGTCTTCTGTTCAGATGACAATGACAACTCAGTAGTGGAGTAGTGATGCTACTGATGGTGATTAAGAATACATAGGCTATTAAGTAATACTTAAGTAGCTTTTGGGGGTACCTGTACTTTACTATTTATATTTTTGAAAACTTTTACTTTTGCTTCACTGCATTCCTAAAGAAAATTATTTTCCCCCGACACCCAAAAGTACTCATTACATTTTGAATGCTTAGCAGGACAGGAAAATGATCTAATTCACACACATATTAATTTAAGAGAACATCCCTACTGCCTCTTCTCTGGTGGACTCACTAAACACTCATGCTTAATTTGTAATGATGGTTGAGTGTTGAAGTGTACCCGTGGCCAACTAAATTTAAAAAACTGGAAAATGTTGCCGTCTGGTTTGCTTTATATAAGGAATTTGAAATAATTTATACTTTTACTTTTGATACTTAAGTATTAAGTATAAGCAGTATTTTAGCAATTACATTTAGTTTTGATACTAAAGTATATTTAAAGCCAAATACTTTTAGACTTTTACTTAAGTGGAATTTTACTGGGTGACGTTCACTTTTACTTGAATCATTTTCTATTAATTTCTTTACTTTTACTTCAGTTTGAAAATTGGGTACTTTTCCCACCACTGATTACCTCTGTGGAAATGTATTACTTACCAGAATGAATCTCACAGTGTGGAAGGTGGAGTTGACTGACAGACCCCTTAACGCATGTAAACATGAACAGGGGTCCTGCAGGTCTCTTGCCTCTCTGGGATAGAAGCATCCTGTCCCAGGGGACTGTCCTATAGAGCACCTCTGCCTCTCCCTCCATCCTAAACACCAGGCCTGTTATACTGCACTGGAACAGACCTGCATGGGGGCACTGGAAACTAGAGCAAAAAAATGAAGAATTTCATTTTGAGAGATTTCCTGGATTTAAGGTATTGTCCTTCTTTTAAACAAACTACCAACGATAACATTAAATATGTCAAGTTACCGGTACTCTCCCCTGTTGTCCTGATCATGCATTTCAGGTGTAAATTCATCTGGAGAACTCTAAAATGTAGAAACAATAGATAGTGTAATTCAACCGATAGTGTGAAGAATAGTTTTTTTCACCATACGACGCCCTCTGCTCTACTCTAACCCTGGAAACCCCATCCTGCCTCTCTCTCACCAGACATTTCTGAACGCCGGCCCCATGGGCACCCTTACACCATCCCACTTCTTTCCCCAACACAACACATTCCTTTGTCTCATGGCCTTCTGCACACTTCTCACTCCTAGGAACCTCCCTCCTACACTCTGTCCATGAGCTTGACACCTGTAACAACGTAATGTATTCGGCACAAAAGCTATCAATATCTCAAATATCCTAACTACACTCTCCTGTTTCTCCACTCACGCCACCCTGTCTGCAGGGGTCCACTTTCTCCAAAAATGTCACTCCTGCTGTCACAGACTCATCTTTATCCTGACCATCGATGCAATCCTCAGGCTCTGAGGACTTCAACACACCTACCACCTCTCATAATTCACCTCCAGACCTCGATCCGGTGTACAGCTCACTCTGCTTACACTTTCTACCATTCTTCTTCGACAAACCATATCCCATTTTTCCACCATCTTCTACCGATTCAATCTCACCCTCTTCCTCTCTCTTCAACCTCCTCTGCCTCTCCTTTTCCCTCCCTTCCTCCTCCGTATTCCAAGAGTACATCTCCATTTGTCACACACACACACACACACACACACACACACACCACACACACACACACACACACACACACACACACACACACACACACACACACACACACTAAAATAACAAAGATAAGATATAAGGAAGGAATAGACATACTGACTGCTAATATAAAACAAAGACCATAAATATATATTCATACACACACACACACTGTATGTGGTTAGTTCACAATAACGTTGGACCCTTCTGAAATGCCACTAGTCTTACCTTGATGACCAGTGCCCTAGTCACCTCCCTCTGCCTCTCCAGATGGTGATGCTTCTCTCCAGACCGGGTCAACCTGGACACAGGAAACAGTCATACACTGTTCTGTTCCCCTACACCACCACCACATGCTGTGGTCACTACACTGTTCTGTTCCCCTACACCACCACCACATGCTGTGGTCACTACACTGTTCTGTTCCCCTACACCACCACCACCACATGCTGTGGTCACTACACTGTTCTGTTCCCCTACACCACCACCACCACATACTGTGGTCACTACACTGTTCTGTTCCCCTACACCACCACCACCACATACTGTGGTCACTACACTGTTCTGTTCCCCTACACCACCACCACCACTACATGCTGTGGTCACTACACTGTTCTGTTCCCCTACACCACCACTACATGCTGTGGTCACTACACTGTTCTGTTCCCCTACACCACCACCACATGCTGTGGTCACTACACTGTTCTGTTCCCCTACACCACCACTACATGCTGTGGTCACTACACTGTTCTGTTCCCCTACACCACCACATGCTGTGGTCACTACACTGTTCTGTTCCCCTACACCACCACCACCACATGCTGTGGTCACTACACTGTTCTGTTCCCCTACACCACCACCACCACCATCACATGCTGTGGTCACTACACTGTTCTGTTCCCCTACACCACCACCACCACTACATGCTGTGGTCACTACACTGTTCTGTTCCCCTACACCACCACCACCACTACATGCTGTGGTCACTACACTGTTCTGTTCCCCTACACACCACCACCACATGCTGTGGTCACTACACTGTTCTGTTCCCCTACACCACCACCACATGCTGTGGTCACTACACTGTTCTGTTCCCCTACACCACCATCACATGCTGTGGTCACTACACTGTTCTGTTCCCCTACACCACCACCACATGCTGTGGTCACTACACTGTTCTGTTCCCCTACACCACCATCACATGCTGTGGTCACTACACTGTTATGTTCCCCTACACCACCACCACATGCTGTGGTCACTACACTGTTCTGTTCCCCTACACCACCATCACATGCTGTGGTCACTACACTGTTCTGTTCCCCTACACCACCACCACATGCTGTGGTCACTACACTGTTATGTTCCCCTACACCACCACCACCACCATCACATGCTGTGGTCACTACACTGTTCTGTTCCCCTACACCACCACCACCACCACCACATGCTGTGGTCACTACACTGTTCTGTTCCCCTACACCACCACCACCACCATCACATGCTGTGGTCACTACACTGTTATGTTCCCCTACACCACCACCACATGCTGTGGTCACTACACTGTTCTGTTCCCCTACTACACCACCACATGCTGTGGTCACTACACTGTTCTGTTCCCCTACACCACCACATGCTGTGGTCACTACACTGTTCTGTTCCCCTACACCACCACATGCTGTGGTCACTACACTGTTCTGTTCCCCTACACCACCACATGCTGTGGTCACTACACTGTTCTGTTCCCCTACACCACCACATGCTGTGGTCACTACACTGTTCTGTTCCCCTACACCACCACATGCTGTGGTCACTACACTGTTCTGTTCCCCTACACCACCACATGCTGTGGTCACTACACTGTTCTGTTCCCCTACACCACCACTACATACTGTGGTCACTACACTGTTCTAAATTAATTTCCATCAGTTTATGAGGATGATGTTTTACATTCTAATAGAGTTGTTAAAGGGGAAATCCACTGCTTTTACAGTTGATTATCTCTCTAGCACCACACCAGTAGACTCATATAATCAGTTTCACCAGTGACTACATCGTTTTAATACCTGACAAATATACTCAATGTCCACTTACATTCCAGAAGAGGTGCTGGGGAGTTTGGCGCTCTCTGCCTCTGCTGGCATCTGTTCCATCTCAGAAGCAGCTACCAGCTCCTACACACACACACACACACACACACACACAGTCTTGTCAGCAGTCTTTTCTATTGAAAAGCCTACTTTGCACACAAAACACACATGACACTAACTGCTTGATATCAAATCAGGTTAGGGTCTAGGCCTGTAATACAACTTCATGGATGAGACAGTCACTGTGTCTCTTGACAACATCTCTTGATTGAAATCACTAAACTTCACCATTTAAAATGTAGATTATATCAGCCTTCATCACTCCTGTGAGTGCTAGCTATGAATTCAGAGGATATTACTGTGTTATAAATTCATAGGATATTACTGTGCTATGAATTCAGAGGATATTACTGTGTTATAAATTCATAGGATATTACTGTGCTATGAATTCAGAGGATATTACTGTGTTATAAATTCAGAGGATATTACTGTGTTATAAATTCATAGGATATTACTGTGCTATGAATTCAGAGGATATTACTGTGTTATAAATTCATAGGATATTACTGTGCTATGAATTCAGAGGATATTACTGTGTTATAAATTCATAGGATATTACTGTGCTATGAATTCAGAGGATATTACTGTGCTATGAATTCAGAGGATATTACTGTGCTATGAATTCAGAGGATATTACTGTGCTATGAATTCAGAGGATATTACTGTGCTATGAATTCATAGGATATTACTGTGCTATGAATTCATAGGATATTACTGTGCTATGAATTCAGAGGATATTACTGTGCTATGAATTCAGAGGATATTACTGTGCTATGAATTCAGAGGATATTACTGTGCTATGAATTCATAGGATATTACTGTGCTATGAATTCAGAGGATATTACTGTGCTATGAATTCAGAGGATATTACTGTGCTATGAATTCATAGGATATTACTGTGCTATGAATTCAGAGGATATTACTGTGCTATGAATTCATAGGATATTACTGTGCTATGAATTCAGAGGATATTACTGTGCTATGAATTCATAGGATATTACTGTGCTATGAATTCAGAGGATATTACTGTGCTATGAATTCAGAGGATATTACTGTGCTATGAATTCATAGGATATTACTGTGCTATGAATTCAGAGGATATTACTGTGCTATGAATTCAGAGGATATTACTGTGCTATGAATTCAGAGGATATTACTGTGCTATGAATTCAGAGGATATTACTGTGCTATGAATTCATAGGATATTACTGTGCTATGAATTCATAGGATATTACTGTGCTATGAATTCAGAGGATATTACTGTGCTATGAATTCATAGGATATTACTGTGCTATGAATTCATAGGATATTACTGTGCTATGAATTCAGAGGATATTACTGTGCTATGAATTCATAGGATATTACTGTGCTATGAATTCAGAGGATATTACTGTGCTATGAATTCAGAGGATATTACTGTGCTATGAATTCAGAGGATATTACTGTGCTATGAATTCAGAGGATATTACTGTGTTATGAATTCATAGGATATTACTGTGCTATGAATTCAGAGGATATTACTGTGCTATGAATTCATAGGATATTACTGTGTTATGAATTCATAGGATATTACTGTGTTATGAATTCAGAGGATATTACTGTGCTATGAATTCAGAGGATATTACTGTGCTATGAATTCATAGGATATTACTGTGCTATGAATTCAGAGGATATTACTGTGTTATGAATTCATAGGATATTACTGTGCTATGAATTCAGAGGATATTACTGTGCTATGAATTCAGAGGATATTACTGTGCTATGAATTCAGAGGATATTACTGTGCTATGAATTCATAGGATATTACTGTGCTATGAATTCATAGGATATTACTGTGCTATGAATTCAGAGGATATTACTGTGTTATGAATTCATAGGATATTACTGTGCTATGAATTCAGAGGATATTACTGTGCTATGAATTCATAGGATATTACTGTGTTATGAATTCATAGGATATTACTGTGTTATGAATTCAGAGGATATTACTGTGCTATGAATTCAGAGGATATTACTGTGCTATGAATTCAGAGGATATTACTGTGTTATGAATTCATAGGATATTACTGTGCTATGAATTCAGAGGATATTACTGTGCTATGAATTCATAGGATATTACTGTGTTATGAATTCATAGGATATTACTGTGTTATGAATTCATAGGATATTACTGTGTTATGAATTCATAGGATATTACTGTGTTATGAATTCATAGGATATTACTGTGCTATGAATTCAGAGGATATTACTGTGCTATGAATTCAGAGGATATTACTGTGTTATGAATTCATAGGATATTACTGTGTTATGAATTCATAGGATATTACTGTGTTATGAATTCATAGGATATTACTGTGCTATGAATTCAGAGGATATTACTGTGCTATGAATTCATAGGATATTACTGTGCTATGAATTCATAGGATATTACTGTGCTATGAATTCAGAGGATATTACTGTGCTATGAATTCATAGGATATTACTGTGTTATGAATTCAGAGGATATTACTGTGCTATGAATTCAGAGGATATTACTGTGTTATGAATTCATAGGATATTACTGTGCTATGAATTCAGAGGATATTACTGTGCTATGAATTCAGAGGATATTACTGTGCTATGAATTCAGAGGATATTACTGTGCTATGAATTCAGAGGATATTACTGTGCTATGAATTCAGAGGATATTACTGTGCTATGAATTCATAGGATATTACTGTGCTATGAATTCAGAGGATATTACTGTGCTATGAATTCATAGGATATTACTGTGTTATGAATTCATAGGATATTACTGTGCTATGAATTCATAGGATATTACTGTGTTATGAATTCATAGGATATTACTGTGCTATGAATTCATAGGATATTACTGTGCTATGAATTCATAGGATATTACTGTGTTATGAATTCAGAGGATATTACTGTGCTATGAATTCAGAGGATATTACTGTGTTATGAATTCATAGGATATTACTGTGCTATGAATTCAGAGGATATTACTGTGCTATGAATTCATAGGATATTACTGTGTTATGAATTCAGAGGATATTACTGTGCTATGAATTCAGAGGATATTACTGTGTTATGAATTCATAGGATATTACTGTGTTATGAATTCAGAGGATATTACTGTGCTATGAATTCAGAGGATATTACTGTGTTATGAATTCATAGGATATTACTGTGCTATGAATTCATAGGATATTACTGTGCTATGAATTCATAGGATATTACTGTGTTATGAATTCAGAGGATATTACTGTGCTATGAATTCAGAGGATATTACTGTGTTATGAATTCATAGGATATTACTGTGCTATGAATTCAGAGGATATTACTGTGCTATGAATTCATATGATATTACTGTGTTATGAATTCAGAGGATATTACTGTGCTATGAATTCAGAGGATATTACTGTGTTATGAATTCATAGGATATTACTGTGTTATGAATTCATAGGATATTACTGTGCTATGAATTCAGAGGATATTACTGTGCTATGAATTCAGAGGATATTACTGTGCTATGAATTCATAGGATATTACTGTGTTATAAATTCATAGGATATTACTGTGTTATAAATTCAGAGGATATTACTGTGTTATAAATTCATAGGATATTACTGTGTTATGAATTCAGAGGATATTACTGTGTTATAAATTCAGAGGATATTACTGTGTTATAAATTCATAGGATATTACTGTGTTATGAATTCAGAGGATATTACTGTGTTATAAATTCATAGGATATTACTGTGTTATAAATTCATAGGATATTACTGTGTTATAAATTCATAGGATATTACTGTGTTATAAATTCAGAGGATATTACTGTGTTATAAATTCATAGGATATTACTGTGTTATGAATTCATAGCTAGATTAGAACATAGACATGTTCAGGTCGGCCTAAGAGAGGGGTGACCTTGATCATATATTGTTAAAATGAGAGGCTGCCTGGATCTTTAACTTAAAGACCCTTGCTCCCTTGGGTCTCAACGTAGACTTTGATCTGAAGCCATTCTTGTGATTATTGTGACTTTGCCATTGTAATTGTTTGTAAGCTTGTGTAGTCAAATGAATCTATGATCGTATGCTGTCCATTTGTTGTTTGTATGCTGTTGTTTGTATGACATTTTAATATTTGATAATGAACCAATGATATTAGGCCAGTCTTGGCCATGATTACAGACACCTGTGTCTTCTGACACTACATAAACGAGTCATCCCGCAGTGTTTGTGATTATACCCTGATGAAGACAGCTTGGCTGTCGAAACGTTGGTAATTAAATTATTGTATCTGAGCTCCTAGAGTGTCTCTTTTATTTTCAAGTGTTCTACTCCGCTAGCCAGCACCTCTAGCCAGCACCTCTAGCCACCAGCACTAACCAGCACCTCTAGCCACCTCGCCTAAATAGGTGTGCGTTTCTTTTCTTCTAGAAAGGCCTATTACATCACATGTTGTACATCACTTTTTCCCGTTATTCCCGCTACTTTGATCCAGTCAACCTTTTTAAGGGACGTTTACAGATCAAATAGCAACATACTAAGTTTTCCTTCAAACTATTTTCCTACCATGGATGGGTCAATTTTCAGACAACCAGATGTGCAGAGTGAAAGATATACAGTAACTACCAGATAGCAGAGTGAAAGATATACAGTAACTACCAGATGGCAGAGTGAATGATATACAGTAACTACCAGATAGCAGAGTGAAAGATATACAGTAACTACCAGATAGCAGAGTGAAAGATATACAGTAACTACCAGATAGCAGAGTGAATGATATACAGTAACTACCAGATGGCAGAGTGAATGATATACAGTAACTACCAGATAGCAGAGTGAATGATATACAGTAACTACCAGATGGCAGAGTGAAAGATATACAGTAACTACCAGATAGCAGAGTGAATGATATACAGTAACTACCAGATGGCAGAGTGAATGATATACAGTAACTACCAGATGGCAGAGTGAATGATATACAGTAACTACCAGATGGCAGAGTGAATGATATACAGTAACTACCAGATGGCAGAGTGAAAGATATACAGTAACTACCAGATAGCAGAGTGAATGATATACAGTAACTACCAGATGGCAGAGTGAAAGATATACAGTAACTACCAGATGGCAGAGTGAAAGATATACAGTAACTACCAGATGGCAGAGTGAAAGATATACAGTAACTACCAGATACAGTAATATGGATGTTGTCGGTCATTTTACGTTTTTAGTCTCCTCCATGTTGTTTTTTTTACTGTGAAGTTTATTGTTACACACACACACACACACACACACACACACACACACACACACACACACACACACACACACACACACCTTTATATCTAACTAGCTCCACTACCTATTTGCCATAAGCTACAGGAAAATGTGTGCCCTCAGGCCTGGACGGAAGCAAAGTAATTCCGCTACAGAATTACCTAACTCTGCAAATCGCACTACTGAGTGATTTAAAAAGTGATAGTCAATCGATCAATGATACAATAATACTCTTAGCAAAAATGTTTATCTTTAATTTACAATATGTAGAATGTATGAGAATAGAAAGGTTCAGAACTTTTGTGAAACATCACAATTGAAAAATATACAGCAAAGAGAAATCAAAACTGGGTGGTGATCAGAGATAGATGGGAGGGGTTGAGGGGAGCTGAAGGATGAGACTGGGTGGTGATCAGAGATAGATGGGAGGGGTTGAGGGGAGCTGAAGGATGAGACTGGGTGGTGATCAGAGATAGATGGGAGGGTTGAGGGGAGCTGAAGGATGGGACTGGGTGGTGATCAGAGATAGATGGGAGGGGTTGAGGGGAGCTGAAGGATGAGACTGGGTGGTGATCAGAGATAGATGGGAGGGGTTGAGGGGAGCTGAAGGATGGGACTGGGTGGTGATCAGAGATAGATGGGAGGGGTTGAGGGGAGCTGAAGGATGGGACTGGGTGGTGATCAGAGATAGATGGGAGGGGTTGAGGGGAGCTGAAGGATGGGACTGGGTGGTGATCAGAGATAGATGGGAGGGTTGAGGGGAGCTGAAGGATGGGACTGGGTGGTGATCAGAGATAGATGGGAGGGGTTGAGGGGAGCTGAAGGATGGGACTGGGTGGTGATCAGAGATAGATGGGAGGGGTTGAGGGGAGCTGAAGGATGGGACTGGGTGGTGATCAGAGATAGATGGGAGGGGTTGAGGGGAGCTGAAGGATGGGACTGGGTGGTGATCAGAGATAGATGGGAGGGGTTGAGGGGAGCTGAAGGATGGGACTGGGTGGTGATCAGAGATAGATGGGGGGGTTGAGGGGAGCTGAAGGATGGGACTGGGTGGTGATCAGAGATAGATGGGAGGGGTTGAGGGGAGCTGAAGGATGAGACTGGGTGGTGATCAGAGATAGATGGGAGGGGTTGAGGGGAGCTGAAGGATGGGACTGGGTGGTGATCAGAGATAGATGGGAGGGGTTGAGGGGAGCTGAAGGATGGGACTGGGTGGTGATCAGAGATAGATGGGAGGGGTTGAGGGGAGCTGAAGGATGGGACTGGGTGGTGATCAGAGATAGATGGGAGGGGTTGAGGGAGCTGAAGGATGGGACTGGGTGGTGATCAGAGATAGATGGGAGGGGTTGAGGGGAGCTGAAGGATGGGACTGGGTGGTGATCAGAGATAGATGGTTAAATTTGAGGGGAGCTGAAGGATGGGACTGGGTGGTGATCAGAGATAGATGGGAGGGGTTGAGGGGAGCTGAAGGATGGGACTGGGTGGTGATCAGAGATAGATGGGAGGGGTTGAGGGTAGCTGAAGGATGGGACTGGGTGGTGATCAGAAATAGATGGGAGGGGTTGAGGGGAGCTGAAGGATGGGACTGGGTGGTGATCAGAGATAGATGGCAGGGGTTGAGGGAGCTGAAGGATGGGACTGGGTGGTGATCAGAGATAGATGTTTAAATTTGAGGTTAGCTGAAGGATGGGACTGGGTGGTGATCAGAGATAGATGGGAGGGTTGAGGGTAGCTGAAGGATGGGACTAAAAACAAACAAAAGATAACTATTGTAAAATACATTGTGTCCATAGAATGTA
Source organism: Oncorhynchus tshawytscha (assembly GCF_018296145.1). Classification (NCBI taxonomy): domain Eukaryota; kingdom Metazoa; phylum Chordata; class Actinopteri; order Salmoniformes; family Salmonidae; genus Oncorhynchus; species Oncorhynchus tshawytscha. The sequence continues at coordinate 62,536 of NW_024609597.1, read as the reverse complement.
TAAAGTATGTATGAGCCTAAGTGTTGTTGTCCTTTAGTTTACTCCAATTAGGGAGGTTGGTAGGGTTAGGGGAAATAATCAAGGAAAATGTGTTGTATTGTAGATATGTTGTGGTAGAGTAGTGTGTAATAATGTGTTGTAGATATGTTGTGGTAGAGTAGTGTGTAATAATGTGTTGTAGATATGTTGTGGTAGAGTAGTGTGTAATAATGTGTTGTAGATATGTTGTGGTAGAGTAGTGTGTAATAATGTATTATAGATAATTTGTAGTAGAGTAGTGTGTAATAATGTGTTGTATTGTAGATATGTTGTGGTAGAGTAGTGGGTAATAATGTGTTGTATTGTAGATATGTTGTAGTAGAGTAGTGTGTAATAATGTGTTGTAGATATGTTGTAGTAGAGTAATGTGTAATAATGTGTTGTATTGTAGATATGTTGTAGTAGAGTAGTGTGTAATAATGTGTTGTAGATATGTTGTAGTAGAGTAGTGTGTAATAATGTGTTGTAGATATGTTGTAGTAGAGTAATGTGTAATATGAAGCCAGCTAGATGATCCAGCTCCTGTCGGGGATGGGCACCTTGGCAGTGGGGGCTCCCAATCAGAATCGGAGGGACTGTGAAATAAAGACACAGAAACACATTATATTAGAGTAGGGAACGTAAATCACAAAGGTGAGGTTCTGTTACGTTCCATGTTTAGATAAAATACATATAATATTTACAGACACACACACACCCAAATGAAAAGCCATGTGGCACCACAACAAACATTTCATTACTGAATATCTATATATATATGTGTCAAATATTTCAAACAACGGCATGAGAATTACTTACCAATCGAGAATGGGATCTTCACCATGCAGAAACATGTCCTCAAATTGAGAGTCCAAACTTGACACACAATCTTTCGCCGAAAAGCATTTTTTAAATCTGACATTGCGGTTGGATTAAGAAGAAGAAGTTATGCTTTTAAATTATGTTAGATATATGTATTTACAAGAACGTTTAATATTACGAATTGTGTATTTAGTATCTTTGCGCTATGCTATTTCACCAGATGTTAGCCTATGATTCAACCCTGATTTACTGTCAATGACAAGAGAGTGAAAGTGTCAACATTGCTTTGATGAAACAGGAAACACAGTTGTGTACGTCTCAAATGGCATCCTATTTCCTACACAGTTCACAAATGTTTCCTTATGTGCCCTGGTCAAAAATAGTGTACTACAAAGTGAACAGAGGGCCATTTGGGACGCTGCAAGAACTCTTCTCACACACACACACCTTTATCTCTAACTAGCTCTACTACCTACTGTATCTCCTCTCTACTCTCTGATTCTATATCTCCTCTTTATCTCTAACCAGCTCTACCACCTATTGTATCTCCTCTCTGATTCTCTAACTAGCTCTACCACCTATTGTATCTCCTCTCTGATTCTCTAACTAGCTCTACTACCTATTGTATCTCCTCTCTGATTCTCTAACTAGCTCTACTACCTATTGTATCTCCTCTCTGATTCTCTAACTAGCTCTACTACCTATTGTATCTCCTCTCTGATTCTCTAACTAGCTCTACTACCTATTGTATCTCCTCTCTGATTCTCTAACTAGCTCTACTAAGAATTGTATCTCCTCTCTGATTCTCTAACTAGCTCTACTACCTATTGTATCTCCTCTCTGATTCTCTAACTAGCTCTACTACCTATTGTATCTCCTCTCTGATTCTCTAACTAGCTCTACTACCTATTGTGTCTCCTCTCTGATTCTCTAACTAGCTCTACCACCTATTGTATCTCCTCTCTGATTCTCTAACTAGCTCTACTACCTATTGTATCTCCTCTCTGATTCTCTAACCAGCTCTACCACCTATTGTATCTCCTCTCTGATTCTCTAACTAGCTCTACCACCTATTGTATCTCCTCTTTATATCACGTTTCAGGAGAAGACCCAGAAGCAGACGTGTCGAAGTAACAACAGTTTATTACATAGACAGGGGGCAAATCGACAGGTCAAGGGCAGGCAGTGATCCATTACACAGATCAGACTCCGAAAGGTACAGAACGGCAGGCAGGCTCAGGGTCAGGGTAGTCAGAATGGTCCAAACCGGGAAAGGTAGAAAACAGGAACTATAGAGATAGACAGGAGCAAGGGGGAAACCGCCGGTAGGCTTGAGGAACAAAACAAACTGGCAGCAGACAAACAGAGAACACAGGTATAAATACACAGGGGATAATGGGGAAGATGGACGACACCTGTGGAGACAGGTGGAGGGGTGGAGACAAGCACAAAGACAGGTGAAACAGATCAGGGTGTGACACTTTCTCTCTAACGACCTCTACTACCTATTTGCCATCTCTTTACTCTAAGCTACAGGAAAGTGTGTGCCCTCAGACCTGGAGGGAAGCAAAAATCATTCCGCAAACATGAATAGCAAAGCACCCGTTGATGACTGACCAATCAGCCGACCAATCAGCCTGCTATCAACCCTTTGCAAACTTTGGGAAAAGATTGTGTTTGACCAGATACAAATGTATTTCACAGTAAACAAATTAACAACTGACTTTCAGTATGATAATAGGGAGAGACACTCAACATGTACAGCACTTACACAGATGACTGATGATTGGCTGAATGAAATTGATCATAAAAAGCTTATGGGAGTTGTTTTGTTAGACTTCAGTATTATGGATCACAATCTAATGCTGAAAAAGCTATGTGTCAGGGCTTTATATCCCCTGCTATATTGTGGATTGAGAGTTACCTGTCTAAAAGAACACAGAGGGTGTTTTTTAATGGGAGCAATCTCAACATAATCCAGGTAGAGTCAAACATTTCCCAGGGTAGTTTATTAGACCCCTTATCTTTTAAATCTTTACTGATGACCTGCCACTGGTTCTGAGTGAAGCCTGTGTATCTATTTATGGTGATGCCTCAACATTATACACGTCAGCTACCACAGCAGGTGAAATCACTGCAACACTTAACAAATAGCTGCTGTCAGTTCTACAATGGGGGCAAGTAATCAGCTAGAACTAAATATTTCAAAAACTAAAAAGCATTTTATTTGGGACAAACCATTCACTAAACCCTAAAACGTCAACTAAATCTTGTGAAGAATAATGTGGACATTGAGAAAGTTGTGGGGACTAAACTGCCTGGTTTAACCCTGGATTGTAAATGTTTATGGTCAAACCATATTGATGCCATGGTAACTAAGATGGGGAGAGGTCTGTAATAAGTAATACAGCGATGCTCTGCATTCCTGACATTATATATAAACAAACCAAGTTCTACAGGCCCTAGTTTGGTCGCACCTGGAATACTTTCCAGTCATATGAAAGAGGGAAGTAGGCAAATTACAATTGGCCCTGAACAGAGCATCTCGTCTGGCCCTTAAATGTACACTGAGAGCCAACATTAATAATATGCATGTCAATCTCTCCAGGAGAGATTGACTGCATCACTACTTGTCTTTGTGAGAACTATTGATATATTGACATTTCAGAGCTTAATTAATAACCGAACTGTCTGGTTAAGTGACTAGTGCTCAGCTCAGACACCCATACAAACCCCACAAGACATGACACAAGAGGTCTCTTCACAATACCGAAGTCCAGGACAGACTACGGAAACACACAGTACTACACAGAGCCACGATTACATAGAAATCTCTTCCACGTCCTGTAACTAAGTCAAGCAGTAAAACCAGATAAAACTACACTTTACCGAACAGCATGGACTGTAAAAAGACAAACACACTGGCACACAGACACACATACATTTTAATATTGTTACTTTCTCTATTATTGATTTTGTATTGTAGATATGTTGTGGTATTGTAGTGTGTACTAACGTGTTGTATTGTAGATATGTTGTGGTAGAGTAATGTGTCATAATGTGTTGTGGTAGAGTAGTGTGTAATAATGTGTTGTAGATATGTTGTGGTAGCGTAGTGTGTAATAATGTATTGTAGATATGTTGTGGTAGAGTAGTGTGTAATAATGTATTGTAGATATGTTGTGGTAGAGTAGTGTGTAATAATGTATTGTAGATATGTTGTGGTAGAGTAGTGTGTAATAATGTATTATAGATATGTTGTAGTAGAGTAGTGTGTAATAATGTGTTGTATTGTAGATATGTTGTAGTAGAGTAGTGTGTAATAATGTATTATAGATATGTTGTAGTAGAGTAGTGTGTAATAATGTGTTGTGTGAAGTACTGTTTTATTGTATATAATTGTGTATTAGTGATTGGAACCCAAGAAGAGTAGCTGCTGCCTTGACAGGAACTAATGTGGATCAAGAACAAATACAAATTCTACCTGTTGTATCTAACAGATATTTCTGAGGTGGGTATTAGTTCTGAATATCTTTGAATATTCTAATAAAAATAATGTACATTTAAAAAATAAAACGTTTTAAATAATAACTCAATGTTTTAAATACATAACATTCTTGACAATGTACTTTAGCTCATTACTTAACTTTAGTGAGGTGCACATGAATAAAGAGATTTAGAAAATAAAGATTCTTACCTTGCTAATAACAGAAGTTAACCTTGTTGTTCTCAGAGTCTATGTTGGGCTAGTGATCTTCTGCTTTTACTGTCAATGAGAACAGAGTGACTGTCAACAATGCTTTGATGAAACAGGAGACACAGGTGTATATGTCTCAAATGGCACCTCCTACATAGTTCACTAATGTTTCCTTATGTCCTCTGGTCAAAAATAGTGTACTACAAAGTGAATAGGGTGCTGTTTATATGAGAATAGGATGCCATTTATAATAGAATAGGGTGCCATTTATAAGAGAATAGGGTGCCATTTATAAGAGAATAGGGTGCCATTTATAAGGGAATAGGGTGCCATTTATAAGAGAATGGGGTGCCATTTATAAGAGAATAGGGTGCCATTTATAAGAGAATAGGGTGCCATTTATAAGGGAATAGGGTGCCATTTATAATAGAATAGGGTGCCATTTATAAGAGAATAGGGTGCCATTTATAAGAGAATAGGGTGCCATTTATAATAGAATAGGGTGCCATTCATAAGGGAATAGGGTGCCATTTATAAGAAAATAGGGTGCCATTTATAAGGGAATAGGGTGCCATTTATAAGAGAATAGGGTGCCATTTATGAAGCAAAATACAATAACTGCTCACACACACATTTATCTCTCACCTGCTCCACTATCTATTGTATCTGCTATCTACAGTGGTGGAACATGACAAACTAGGCTTTGTCTAGTCTGTACTAACCTTAGAGAACTGTCTCTTTTGTGTTTCTACACTGATAGAGATCGTCCTTGTCTGTTCTAGTCATGAGACTTGTGTGAAACCACAGAATGTGACACATCCTAAGAGAGAATACAGTAGACGGCACACGTCAAACGTGTGATTTATGACCCTATGTCAAGGTCACGTGTGTATGCCCATATATGGGCTTCCTGCAGGACATCCTGGCGGGAAGTTATCACACCTTAGACTGCGTGTTTATATAACCAGATAGTACATCTGTTCCTTTGAAGTTGTCATGATGATTGTTGTGTAGGGACGTCGTTGAACTGGGAAATGTGTTTCAACATTTCAAAGAGTATCTCCCCCACCCCTGTTGTAGTGAGCTTAGTAACCACCGGCTGTTGTAGTCACCTTAGGGCTGTTGGACAGCCCAGACACATTATAAATAAGCGCTGAACCCCACAAGCAACTAAATAAGAAATTAATTTAAATAAACCCCTAAAATAAACCCCTAAATAAGAAAATCAAATAAACCCAGAACATTAAACAGGAAAGTAAACATTACTCCTATGCCAATTGTTGGTGTACTTTGTGCCACGTGTCAAGAACACAATGACAAAAACATGTACTGTGCTGTTACGTAGCTAGGAAACAGCTCCTTCAGACGATTGAAAGCATTCTTCAACCCATATGGCATCACGAGGTACTCATAATGGCCAGATGTGGTACTAAACCCGGTTTTCCACTCATCTCCCTCCCGGATACGCACCAAATTTATACGCGCTCCTGAGGTACAGTTTTGTGAAAAAGCGTGCTCTGTGAAATTATTCTACCGCAGTAGCGATGAGAGGTAGCTGGTAACTAAACCCCACTGTGATGGAATTTAGACCTCTATAATCAATGCACGGACGCACACCTCCCTCCTTCTTTTTCACAAAAAAAGAAACTTGAGGAGATGGGTGACGTGGAGGGCCGAATGAACCCCTGTCCCAGAGATTCAGTGACATTTGTCTCCATAGCCACTGTCTCCTCCTGTGACAATGGGTACACGTGACTCCTGGGAAGTGCTGCGTTTACCTGGAGGTTTATCGCACAATCCCCTCATTAATGAGGTGGTAATCGGGTCGCCCTCTTCTAACAGAAGGCGATAGCCAAATCTGCATATTCTGAGGGAATGCGCACAGTGGAAACCTGGTCTGGACTCTCCACCGTCGTGACACCGATAGAAACTCCTATACACCTCCCTGAACACTCCTCTGACCACCCTCGGAGAGCCCCCTGTTTCCATGAAATCTTAGGATTGTGACTAGCCAGCCGGGGAACCCCCAGCACCACTGGAAACGCAGGTGAATCGATAAGGAAGAGACTAGTCCGCTCCCTGTGATCCCCCTGCGTTACCATGTCCAGTGGAACCGTGGCCTCCCTGACCAGCCCTGACCCTAACGGTCGGCCATCTAGGGAGTGCACAGGGAAGGATTGATCTATCGTCACCAGCGGAATCCCTAACCTAAGAGCGAGTCCGCGATCCATAAAGTTCCCAGTTGCGCCTGAATCGACTAGCACCTTATGCTGGAGAGAGGGAGAAAACTCAGGAAAAGAGATTAGTAAAAACATGTGACCAACAGGGAGCTCTGGGTGAGTCTGGTGCTGACTCATCTGGGGTGATCGGGAAGTGCTCTGCCTGCCCTCTCGACTCCCAGACGAGCTCCTCCAGCACCGGTGCGGCCCCCTAACTCCATAGGTATTGGAGCGGGAGGGCCGGGAGGTGGAGCTAACAGGGCCCGTTCTGGACGCCCGCAAGCAGCTAGCAGGTTGTACAGTCGGATCGACATGTCTATGAGCTCATCGAGGAGAGGGTGGCGTCCCGACAAGCTAGCTCCCTGCGGACGTCCTCCCGGAGGCTACACCGGTAGTGGACCATCAAAGACCTGTCGTTCCATCCCGCTCCAAGGGCCAAGGTTCGAAACTCCAGCGCGAAGTCCTGCGCGCTCCTCGTCTCCTGCCTAAGGTGGAACAGCCATTCACCCACCGCTCGGCCCTCTGGAGGGTGGTCGAACACAGCCCGGAACCGGCGGGTGAACTCTGGGTAGTGGTCCCTTGCAGAGTCTGGGCTATTCCAAACCGCGTTGGCCCACTCCAGGGCTCTGCCCGTCAGACAGGAGACGAGGACGCTCATGCTCTCCTCACCAGAGAGTCAGGCGAACAGTAGCCAGGTATAGCTCGAGCTGGAGCAAGAATCCCTTGCACCCAGCCACCGCTCCATCGTACTCCCTTGGGGGCGCGAGACGAAGAGCGCTGGATGCGGACGCCTCTCCTATCGGTCCATTCTCTCCATCATCTGGTCCATCGCTGACCCGATTCTATGGAGGATGGCCGTGTGATGGAGGACACGCTCCTCCATAGATGGGAGAGGGGTTGCAGCTGCTCCTGCCGACTCCATGTTATGGTGCGGGCTTCTGTTACGTAGCTAGGAGTGGTGGGTGCGGAGTCTGGCGCAGAGAGCAGAGGTTTAGGGAACTTTGTATTTATTCCGGTAAGAAAGGTCATGCCAAAAACAACAGGCGCAATAATGACCGGCCCAAAACAGGACACCAAACAGTCCGGAAAAATAACAAACGCTACAATCCACAAACAGAACAGAGAAACAAGCCCGCACAAAAGCAGGCGGGCATAGAAGGCTTAAATAGCCCTGAACCAAACCCCAAACGAGAAACAGGTGAAACCAATACAGACATAACCAACAGAAAAGGCAAAGGGAATCGGTGGCAGCTAGTAGACCGGTGACGACGACCACCGAGTGCTGCCCGAACAGGAAGAGGAGCCACCTTCGGTGGACGTCGTGACATGTGAGGTAATAATATATATCTGTTTATTTTTTTATTTCTTTGTGTGTATAAAAACATTCTGGCATAGTTAAATATTGCCTATTAAAATTGTTTAACTAATTCTAACATGTTTAAAAGGTCTATACTAAAGATTTTGAAATAAATAAAGGGTTTTAAAATTGTATCTCACCTTTAAAGAATGGAATCTATTTTTTTCTCTCTCAGAGAAATGCTCTCTGGGAAATGTGTGTCTGTGCGTGTGTGTGTGTGTGGGCGTGTGTGTCTATGTGTGGGTATGGGTTTCTCGACAAAATGTGCTTGAAACAATACCAACACTATCGATAGATTCCCACATAAGCCTCTCAAAACAGACGTTTTTCCGGAGCCTCTCATTTACCTTCAAAGAATTTGAAATATCAAAAGGTGTGCGTCTCTTCAATTCTGTATGAAACAACGCATCACCGGGGGCAAACTACCTGCCCTCCAGGACACCTACACCACCCGATGTCACAGGAAGGCCATAAAGATCATCAAGGACAACAACCTTCCCGAGCCACTGCCTGTTCACCCTGCTATCATCCAGAAGGCGAGGTCAGTACAGGGGCATCAAAGCTGGGACCGAGAGACTGAAAAACAGCTTCTATCTCAAGGCCATCAGACTGTTAAACAGCCACCACTAACATTGAGTGGCTGCTGCCAACACACTGACTCAACTCCAGCCACTTTAATAATGGGAATTGATGGAAATTGATGTAAAATATATCACTAGCCACTTTAAACAATGCTACCTAATATAATGTTTACAAACCCTACATTATTCATCTCATATGTATACGTATATACTGTACTCTATATCATCTACTGCATCTTTATGTAATACATGTATCACTAGCCACTTTAAACTATGCCACTTTGTTTACATACCCTACATTACTCATCTCATATGTATATACTGTACTCGATACCATCTACTGCATCTTGCCTATGCCACTCTGTACCATCACTCATTCATATATCTTTATGTACATATTCTTTATCACTTGTGTGTATAAGGTAGTAGTTTTGGAATTGTTAGTTAGATTACTCGTTGGTTATTACTGCATTGTCGGAACTAGAAGCACAAGCATTTCGCTACACTCGCATTAACATCTGCTAACCATGTGTATGTGACAAATACATTTGATTTGATTTGATTTGAACAATACCTACACTATAGGTTCATTTGGACACAGGTGTTATTTCCTGGGCTGTGGGGTTCAAAAGTCTGTCACCCCAACCAGAACAGAACAGGTCTAGACAACCCCCTAAGGTTTAAAAACAATGTTTTTTAAACAACATCAGGGGTTTTATTTGCACAGACAGGTCTGTAAATTCATTCCGTACATTGTCTCAGTCAGGTCCCAGCTGCTCCCGGAAAACTATTTCCTGCCTTTCTGCAAGCCTATACGCATGGGGTGAGGATGTGAAAACAATATATTTGATTTTGGATACATTAGGTAGTTTTGGGGGGAAATGTATGATATTACGAAATGAATGCACTGTTTGGTACTCTCTCTCTCTAATATTAAACCGGTGTTATATATGGCTTCTTACAGATATTCTAAAACGGGTGGACATCGATTTTTCAGGTATGTATTTATGTCAATTGCACGTATTTTTATAAGTTAAAATGTATATATTTCGTATAAATATATGTTAATATTATTTAACGTCTATGGGATACCCGACATTTACCCAGTTGCTACCGGGAATAATTGATTTGGATCAGCCAAAATTAGATGAGAAATTTGAGGAGCAAACAGCGTCTTCTTTACGAAGCCCGTCCCCATCACGCTATTTTCGACGTAAGTCCAAAAATAAAATCCACAATAATATTTATACGTTAAAAACAAAAAGTGTGTACACTATTTTAAAAGCTAATCTTGTGTTTACAGCAGACAGCCCCATAACAAGAATCCATGGCCTCTGAACGACTTCGGAGGAGCAGATGAAACAGACGCTATTCTGCCGTTCTGTACGAACGGCTTTACCAAAACTCCAAACAAACAGCCGTTCTGTAAGTACACACCCCCCAGGAAACGCATCACAATCCTTCCCGGCTCCACAGAACTGTTGCTCAAGTGCAGAATCAGCAAGGCCCGAGAAGGGCGCCTGGTCTGAAAATGCTTGGATTCAAGAACAGCCTCTCTATGGATACGGCATGACCCCATTATACATATGTTATTAGCTATAAAAATATATATATATTAGTTATACATTTTGGGGGATAGAATGTGTTAAAACAATGTCAAGTTGTTTTTTTCAGACTCCAAAGATATAAACCCTGCAGAATCTACAAAGCCCGCGGGATCCACGATTCTTCAGAACAGCCGGCATAAAAAAACAGAGGTAATTTAACTATCTATATATATATATATATATCTACAAATTTAACTATCTATATATATATATATATATAATGTTAATATATTATTATATCTGAAATGTATTTGACATTTTTATCTAATATATATTTTATTTTAAATGCCCTATTTTGTGTACATTTTTTCTTTCAGACCCCTCCCAGGCGTATACAGACACAGAAGGCACAACACGTCGATCGGAAGAGTTCGAGGAGGAAGGGGGCGCCCAGGACATACACAGTAAAACATTGAAGTCTGATCATTTCAACGCTTTAAATGACAATTCTGAGGTAGATGATTTGCTGTTGTATGAGGCTGCAAGACAACTTGATACAGCCAATTCTGAGATTGAGACTATCTTGATTGAATATTGTTTCTATCAGGACCCAGAACCTGAAATAGATCATGATAGGTTTCTCACAGCCTTTTACAGGGCTCTTAAAGCCAGAAAGGCTCAGCTACACAAACATATGTTTGTTTTACTAAGACATCAATACAGTCAAGATCTATCCTTCTGACATAGAACAATGCCCCACTTGTTAAACAACAATCTGATTAAAAAACGCAAAAACAAGCACCAAAAACTGTACCTAACATGGATGAGACGGGGCGACAACGCCCATAATTCAACACACGGTGATAACAGATCCCAGCCGAACTCATAGCCTTAATTAACCAAATGAATTAGACAAGGGCAACATCTTGAACACACACACACCTCCTTTAACTCCATGTCCGAAGAGTCTGAGCAACAATACAATGTTTTTGAGGAATTGGAAAATTGTGTAATAAAATCAGAACGGCGATGGTATTGATAGAAGTGTTCGTGTTGTGTACCGAAATAAATTCAGCAATACAGAGATTCGACCGTTTTTGAATTTCACATGGATGAATCAGAACCTTGATCATACTGTTTTTTATGTGATGATATTGGATACTCTGAGCAAACTGTTAGAGAGGGCAACAGTTTATGCAGAACCACGTGATGTCTTACAGCTTGAAATTTGTTCGAGATAGTATGCAAACACTGTATCTCTTGTTTTACCCAAAATGGCGCAGCAGGTCTTGAACAATTTATAGCCCTGCTTGAACAACTTGTTCAATCTAATTTATCCATCATAGCTGATAGGACCCTAGAGCTTGTAGTACAAATCGTATGTCAACCCCGAGGCGGAGGGGGTCAGAGAAGGAAACTTGATAGTCTGATGCAATCAGAAATCATAAACAATAAAAGTGCATCTCATAAACGTTCACAATCCTGGTAATCAGTTATGCTTTGCAATAGGCCTAGCACATTTACTCAACCCTGGATGTACTGATCTAGAGGCTTTACAAAAGGCTAGGGAGCTCCAAAATGCCGTGAGTCTAGGTATACAGGATGCTGTGACTTTCTCTGACATGGTCAAATTTGCACATTTTCTGAACAACAAGATTGTGGTTTTGTACCACAGTATGGCTAATTCAGCTCTCTTGGAATTCCAGAACAACCCACTACCTCATCTTCAGATTCTGTACTTTTATGTGCAAAACAACCATTATTATACTGTTACCAACATCACAGAGTTTTTAGGAGCACCATATGTGTGTCCATCATGTCATACAGGCTACACCCGCAAGGGCACTCTCTTATAACTGTTCAGTATGTCTGGATGAAAATTGTCTGATGCACCCCTTAAACCTAACACCCTGTGCGGATTGTCAACGCACATGTCCTTCGGCCTACTGCTACGAAAAACACAAGGCATGTAAATCTGTAAGCAGTTGTGACATTAACAAGAAATGTCCAAAATGCCATTGCAATTACAACCTTAAAATAGGCAGCCCTAAACCTCATGTGTGTGGACTCATTGTCCAATCTGTAAAGGGCCTTTGAAAAGCAGAGATGTTGAAGTGGTTCAAGAAGTGCCACACAAGTGTTATATTCAGCCCTTGGCTGAAGATGAACATTCAGAGAAATATGTGATTTATGATTTTGACACTAATCAGCAATTAGGGGTTCATTTGCCTATTTTTGTATCTACCATGACTTTCAAGGGTGAAAAGTGGTCGGCAGAGGGACCCAATTGTGCACTACTCTTTCTAAAACACTTCAGAAAACCCCAGTACAGAAACTTCACATTTATAGCTCACAATTCTAGAGCCTATGATTCCTATCTTCTTTTGAACTCCTTGATACAACGAGGCGTAGCACCCAGTGTCATAGCACAAGGTAGTAAAATCTTGCGTTTTGTAGACCCCGCCTTCAACCAGAGATACGTTGACAGTTTAAGTTTCTTACCCATGAGATTGGCTCTAATGCCTGAGGCCTTGGGTTTTGAAAACTCTGTGAAAGGTTGGTTTCCTCATTTCTTCACATCTGAGGAGAATCTACATTATATTGGATCTTATCCCACCTCCGAAATGTACAGGTGTGATCAAATGTCTCCCAAAGAGCGAGAGAGATTCATGACATGGTACGAGACAGTATGTCATAATAACTTTGATTTCCATAAAGAGATGGAGTCATACTGTGACAATGATGTGGTTATACTTCGTGAAGGATGCCTCAGATTCAGAGAAGAGGTAATCAAAGATGCGGGCATTGACCCCTGGAGTTGTACATCGGCATGCATAAAAACCTATCGTACACACTTTCTGCCTACATCATCTATAGCAATTCCCTCGCCTGACAACTACCGACGACAATTCAAGTCATACTCTAGCGGGTCCATTCAATGGTTGGAGTACTTGGCCCAGGATAAAAACGTTTTTAGTCAACATGCTTTGAATAGTGGGGAGAAGGCGTTTGGGCCGTATCACGTAGATGGATACACACAGATTGACGGTGTTGAGACAGTGTTTGAGTACAATGGGTGTTTCTTCCACGGTTGTAAATCTTGCTTTGTGCCCAAGCCATGTGTGTCCTAACCCAAAATACTTTTGGGGATATGTACCAGGAGTTCCAAGACAAATTGGAATCTTTACAGGCTACTTATGGGTTGAGAGTGAATGTGATGTGGGACCGAACTCAAAAAGAGTAGAGAGGATATTAGAGAGAGCATACTTAAATTCAAACAGGACACCGGATAAGACAGGAGAAATACTCCAGATAAAACAGACTGACCCTAGCCCCGACACAAACTATTGCAGCATAAATACCATGTAGTAGTGATGACAAGGGATGTTCTCTTGATAAGTACGTGATTTGGACCATTTTCCTGTCCTGACAAGTACTATTGGGTGTCAGGGAAAATGTGACAGGCTGGCTCTAACTAGCTCTACTACCTATTGTATCTACGGTTGTGACCAAAAACTGCTGCCTCAGTTTGTATGATGGCAATTTGCATATACTCCAGAATGTTATGAAGAGTGATCAGATGAATTGCAATTAATTACAAAGTCCCTCTTTGTCATGCAAATGAACTGAATCCCCCAAAACATTTCCACTGCATTTCTGCAGAAGGCTTCAGGGCGCCCAAGAAAGTCCAGCAAGCTCCAGGACCGTCTCCTAAAGTTGATTCAGCTGTGAGATCGGGGCACCACCAGTATAGAGCTTGCTCAGGAATGGCAGCAGGCAGGTGTGAGTGCATCTGCACGCACAGTGAGGCAAAGAATTTTGGAGGATGGCCTGGTGTCAAGAAGGGCAGCAAAAAAGCCACTTCTCTCCAGGAAAAACATCAGGGACAGACCAATATTCTGTAAAAGGTACAGGGTACAGTCCTTTTCTCTGATGAATCCCCTTTCTGATTGTTAGGGGCATCTGGAAAAAAGCTTGTCCGGAGAAGACAAGGTGAGCGCAACCATCAGTCCTGTGTCATGCCAACAGTAAAGCATCCTGAGACCATTCATGTATGGGGTTGCTTCTCAGCCAAGGGAGTGGGCTCACTCACAATTTTGCCTAAAAACACAGCAATGAATAAAGAATGGTACCAATACATCCTCCGAAAGCAACTTCTCCCAACCATCCAGGAACAGTTTGGTGACGAACAATGCCTTTTCCAGCACGATGGAGCACCTTGCCATAAGGCAAAAGTGATAACTAAAGTGGCTCGGGAACAAAACATTGATATTTTGGGTCCATGGCCAGGAAACTCCCCAGACCTTAATCCCATTGAGAACTTGTGGTCAATCTTCAAAAGGCGGGTGGACAAACAAAATTCCACCAATTCTTACAAACTCCAAGCATTGATTATGCAAGAATGGGCAGCCATCAGTCAGGATGTGGCCCAGAGGTTAATTGACAGCATGCCAGGGCGGATTGAAGAGGTCTTGAAAAGAAGGGTCAACACTGCAAATATTGACTCTTTGCATCAATTTCATGTAATTGTCAATAAAAGCGTTTGACACTTATGAAATGCTTGTAATTATACTTCAGTATCCCCGTAGTAACATCTGATAAAAATATCTAAAGACACTGAAGCAGCAAACTTTGTGGAAATTAATATTTGTGTCATTCTCAAAACTTTTGGCCACAACTGTACTCTCTACTCTCTGATTCTATATCTCCTCTTTATCTATAACTAGCTCTACTACCTATTGTATCTACTCTCTACTCTCTGATCCTCTAACTCCACTTTATCTCTAACTAGCTCTACTACCTATTGTATCTACTCTCTACTCTCTGATCCTCTAACTCCACTTTATCTATAACTAGCTCTACTACCTATTGTATCTACTCTCTACTCTCTGATCCTCTAACTCCACTTTATCTCTAACTAGCTCTACTACTTATTGTATCTACTCTCTACTCTCTGATCCTCTAACTCCACTTTATCTCTAACTAGCTCTACTACTTATTTGCCATCTCTTTAATCTAAGTTACAGGAAAGTGTGTGCCCTCAGACCTGGAGGGAAGCAAAAGTCATGAATCTGCCCGAGAATAGCAAAGCACCCGTTGATGGCTCAAACAGCCGACCAATCAGCCTACAACCAACCCTTAGTAAACTTTTGGAAAATAATGGTGTTTGACCAGATACAATTGTATTTCAGAGTAAACTAATTAACAACTGACTTTCAGTGAGCTAATAGGGAGGGACACTCAACATGTACAGCACTGACACTGATGACTGATGATTGGCTGAAATAAATTGTTATGAAGAAGCCTGTGGGAGTGGTTTTGTTAGTCTTCGGATCAAAAGTTACCCGTCTAACAGAACACAGAGGGTGTTCTTTAATGGAAGCCTCTCCAACATAATCCAGGCAGAGTCGGGCGTTTCCCAGGGTAGTTGTTTAGGCCCATTGTTTTTTTCACTTTACTAATGACCTGCCACTGGCGTTGAGTAAAGCCTGTGTCTCTATTTATGGTGATGACTCAACATTATACACGTCAGCTACCATAGGAAGTGAAATCTCTGCAACACTTAACAAAGAGCTGCACACAGTTTTAGAATGGGTGACAAGTAATCAGCTAGAACACGTCAGCTAGACTACACCTATTGAATAGAAGAGGCATTTTCATTTCACAGAATTCAATTGTATTTGCTTTAGTTCCAATTCAAACTGCAAATCTGTATGCTGTTTACTACTTTAATTAAAATGTATTTCAAATTAAATAATTTAATAGGATTATTTTTGCCATTTTCAATTCAATTCTGAAATTACTACAACCCTGTTATTCACAACAAAATCTAACATATTTCCCTGAGAGTGAAATGAGTCCCTGACAAAAACAATTTTATTTTATTTTTTTATTTTTTTATTTCACCTTTATTTAACCAGGTAGGCTAGTTGAGAACAAGTTCTCATTTGCAACTGCGACCTGGCCAAGATAAAGCATAGCAGTGTGAACAGACAACACAGAGTTACACATGGAGACAACAATTAACAAGTCAATAACACAGTAGAAAAAAACGGGAGTCTATATACATTGTGTGCAAAAGGCATGAGGAGGTAGGCGAATAATTACAATTTTGCAGATTACCACTGGAGTGATAAATGATCAGATGGACATGTACAGGTAGAGATATCGGTGTGCAAAAGAGCAGAAAAGTAAATAAATAAAAACAGTATGGGGATGAGGTAGGTGAAAATGGGTGGGCTATTTACCAATAGACTATGTACAGCTGCAGCGATCGGTTAGCTGCTCAGATAGCAGATGTTTGAAGTTGGTGAGGGAGATAAGTCTCCAACTTCAGCGATTTTTGCAATTCGTTCCAGTCACAGGCAGCAGAGTACTGGAACGAAAGGCGGCCAAATGAGGTGTTGGCTTTAGGGATGATCAGTGAGATACACCTGCTGGAGCGCGTGCTACGGATGGGTGTAGCCATCGTGACCAGTGAACTGAGATAAGGCGGAGCTTTACCTAGCATGGACTTGTAGATGACCTGGAGCCAGTGGGTCTGGCGACGAATATGTAGCGAGGGCCAGCCGACTAGAGCATACAAGTCGCAGTGGTGGGTGGTAGAAGGTGCTTTAGTGACAAAACAGATGGCACTGTGATAAACTGCATCAAGTTTGCTGAGTAGAGTGTTGGAAGCAATTTTGTAGATGACATCGCCAAAGTCGAGGATCGGTAGGATAGTCAGTTTTACTAGGGTAAGTTTGGCGGCGTGAGTGAAGGAGGCTTTATTGCGGAATAGAAAGCCGACTCTTGATTTGATTTTCGATTGGAGATGTTTGATATGAGTCTGGAAGGAGAGTTTACAGTCTAGCCAGACACCTAGGTACTTATAGATGTCCACATATTCAAGGTCGGAACCATCCAGCGTGGCAATGCTGGTCAGGTGTGCGGGTGCAGGCAGCGAACGTTTGAAAAGCATGCATTTGGTTTTACTAGCGTTTAAGAGCAGTTGGAGGCCACGGAAGGAGTGTTGTATGGCATTGAAGCTCGTTTGGAGGTTAGATAGCACAGTGTCCAAGGACGGGCCGGAAGTATATAGAATGGTGTCGTCTGCGTAGAGGTGGATCAGGGAATCGCCCGCAGCAAGAGCAACATCATTGATATATACAGAGAAAAGAGTCGGCCCGAGAATTGAACCCTGTGGCACCCCATAGAGACTGACAGAGGACCGGACAGCATGCCCTCCGATTTGACACACTGAACTCTGTCTGCAAAGTAATTGGTGAACCAGGCAAGGCAGTCATCCGTAAAACCGAGGCTACTGAGTCTGCCGATAAGAATATGGTGATTGACAGAGTCGAAAGCCTTGGCAAGGTTGATGAAGACGGCTGCACAGTACTGTCTTTTATCGATGGAGATTATGATATCGTTTATTACCTTGAGCGTGGCTGAGGTGCACCCGTGACCGGCTCGGAAACCAGATTGCACAGCGGAGAAGGTACGGTGGGATTCGAGATGGTCAGTGACCTGTTTGTTGACTTGGCTTTCGAAGACCTTAGATAGGCAGGGCAGGATGGATATAGGTCTGTAACAGTTTGGGTCCAGGGTGTCTCCCCTTTGAAGAGGGGGATGACTGCGGCAGCTTTCAATCCTTGGGGATCTCAGACGATATGAAAGAGAGGTTGTACAGGCTGGTAATAGGGGTTGCGACAATGGCGGCGGATAGTTTAAGAAATAGAGGGTCCAGATTGTCAAGCCCAGCTGATTTGTAAGGGTCCAGGTTTTGCAGCTCTTTCAGAACATCTGCTATCTGGATTTGGGTAAAGGAGAACCTGGAGAGGCTTGGGCGAGTAGCTGTGGGGGGCGGAGCTGTTGGCCGAGGTTGGAGTAGCCAGGCGGAAGGCATGGCCAGCCGTTGAGAAATGCTTGTTGAAGTTTTCGGTAATCATGGATTTATCGGTGGTGACCGTGTTACCTAGCCTCAGTGCAGTGGGCAGCTGGGAGGAGGTGCTCTTGTTCTCCATGGACTTCAGTGTCCCAGAACTTTTTGGAGTTGGAGCTACAGGATGCAAACTTCTGCCTGAAGAAGCTGGCCTTAGCTTTCCTGACTGACTGCGTGTATTGGTTCCTGACTTCCCTGAACAGTTGCATATCGCGGGGACTATTCGATTCTATTGCAGTCCGCCACAGGATGTTTTTGTGCTGGTCGAGGGCAGTCAGGTCTGGAGTGAACCAAGGGCTGTATCTGTTCTTAGTTCTGCATTTTTGAACGGAGCATGCTTATCTAAAATGGTGAGGAAGTTACTTTTAAAGAATGACCAGGCATCCTCAACTGACGGGATGAGGTCAATGTCCTTCCAGGATACCCGGGCCAGGTCGATTAGAAAGGCCTGCTCACAGAAGTGTTTTAGGGAGCGTTTGACAGTGATGAGGGGTGGTCGTTTGACTGCGGCTCCGTAGCGGATACAGGCAATGAGGCAGTGATCGCTGAGATCCTGGTTGAAGACAGCGGAGGTGTATTTGGAGGGCCAGTTGGTCAGGATGACATCTATGAGGGTGCCCTTGTTTACAGAGTTAGGGTTGTACCTGGTGGGTTCCTTGATGATTTGTGTGAGATTGAGGGCATCTAGCTTAGATTGTAGGACTGCCGGGGTGTTAAGCATATCCCAGTTTAGGTCACCTAACAGAACAAACTCTGAAGCTAGATGGGGGGCGATCAATTCACAAATTGTGTCCAGGGCACAGCTGGGAGCTGAGGGGGGTCAGTAGCAGGCGGCAACAGTGAGAGACTTATTTCTGGAGAGAGTAATTTTCAAAATTAGTAGTTCGAACTGTTTGGGTATGGACCTGGAAAGTATGACATTACTTTGCAGGCTCTCTCTGCAGTAGACTGCAACTCCTCCCCTTTGGCAGTTCTATCTTGGCGGAAAATGTTATAGTTGGTTATGGAAATCTCCGAATTTTTGGTGGCCTTCCTGAGCCAGGATTCAGACACGGCAAGGACATCAGGGTTAGCAGAGTGTGCTAAAGCAGTGAGTAAAACAAACTTAGGGAGGAGGCTTCTGATGTTGACATGCATGAAACCAAGGCTTTTTCGATCACAGAAGTCAACAAATGAGGGTGCCTGGGGACATGCAGGGCCTGGGTTTACCTCCACATCACCCGCGGAACAGAGAAGGAGTAGTATGAGGGTGCGGCTAAAGGCTATCAAAACTGGTCGCCTAGAGCGTTGGGGACAGAGAATAAGAGGAGCAGGTTTCTGGGCATGGTAGAATATATTCAGGGCATAATGCGCAGACAGGGGTATGGTGGGGTGCGGGTACAGCGGAGGTAAGCCTAGGCACTGGGTGATGATGAGAGAGGTTGTATCTCTGGACATGCTGGTTGTAATGGGTGAGGTCACCGCATGTGTGGGAGGTGGGACAAAGGAGGTATCAGGAGTATGAAGAGTGGAACTAGGGGCTCCATTGTGAACTAAAACAATGATAACTAACCTGAACAACAGTATACAAGGCATATTGACATTTGAGAGGACATACAGCGAGGCATACAGTAATCACAGGTGTTGAATTGGGAGAGCTAGCTAAAACAGTAGGTGAGACAACAACAGCTAATCAGCTAGCACAACAACAGCAGGTAAAATGGCGTTAACTAGGCAGAGGGGGTCGGATTAACTACACACAGAGCCTGAGTGCGGCTGGGGCCGACAGATAAAACATAAACAAGCAGAATGGAGTACCGTGATTAATGGACAGTCCAGCATGCATCAGCTATGTAGCCAAGTGATCAGTGTCCAGGGGGCAGCGGTGGATGGGGCAGGGAAGCTGGACTGGCGAGTGTTATCCAGGTTAAAAAACAAACAATGACTAAATAGCTTGTAGCTAGTTAGCTGGTTAGCTTCTGGAGGTTCTTGAGTGTGTTCTAAAAATTAAAAATAATAGCGATTCCGTATCACATTGGGTGAGGCAGGTTACCGGAAGGTATAAACAAATTAAAAATCGAAAGAGATAGAAAGTAAATATGGGTCCAGTGAGTGTTTGGGACGCGGCGATTCAGACGGTTAGCAGGCCTGTGCTAACAAGCTAACAGTTAGTAGGCCGGGGCTAAACAAGGTAGCAGTTAGCGGACCGGGGCTAAACAAGCTAGCAGTTAGCAGGCCGAATTAGCAAGCAAGGAGATTTTTTTTTACAAAAAATAATTTATTATCATCTATACCATTCATACTTTACAAAATCATAGTTCTCATTCATTCTTTTTACAAAACCAAAACACCAAACACCCAAACAAAAACAAACCTCAGGGGAGCATCGTCCCTCCCCGTCATACCTAACCAATACCTAACCCGTCCCTATCTTCCCTTCCCTAATCTATCCCCTTACAAATCTAACTCTAACACTCCCAGCCCTAATCCCCCCTTCCACCTCTCCCGTGCCGCATGCTGCCCCCACTTTATCTCCTCCCTCTTCATCCTCCCCCTCACATCACCTTCCACCCTCCTTACTATCCCTTCCACCCCCCAATCTCTCCCTGTTTTAACTAAATTCTGCCTGGCTTCCCACAGCCCCCGTTTAAAGAGACTCATGAGAAGCCAGAGCAGAAACCTGTCCCTATTAGTTCCCCTCGCTCTCCCTACGCCTCTCTCTAACCTAGCCCAAGTCAGCAAAAAGTCGCTCCTAACCAAACCTAGCAGCACCCGTGCCCTAGCCCAGACTAGTCCGGCAAAGGCACAGTCCCAGAAGGCATGGCGCACAGTCTCCTCCCTGCCACAAGCAGATCTTGGACAGGTGGAGGATCGCGACAAACTATGCCGGTACATGATGGAACGTACCGGCAAGCACTTATGGAGGCTCAACCAATTCAGGTCCTTGAGCCTGTTGTCCAGGCCCCGCGCCTGCACTCCCTCCCAGACCACCGACGAGATGCCCGCTACAGGTGCAGGACTCCCTGCCTGCCTGACCTCCTCGTACAGGTGCCTGTGGTCTAAACCTACTCGGGCAACTTCAACCTCGGGTGCGCACGCAGCCACTTGGCCGCATGGCCAAAGTGCCACGGCAGCTGTTCCGCCCGAGGACCCGCGTTAGACCACACCATTACGCTTCTCGCCTGATACGAGAAGAACACCCGCAGGAGGTAACCGGACGGGTGTATAACTGGCTGAGCTAGCTCCCTCAACAAGAAAGAAACAAAAATTGCGTCCAGCTTGAGGGGGAGATGTGGTACCCCCCTACCTCCCTCCCCGATGGGACAGAGCATGCGCACCCTGGCGACCCACTCGTACCTGCCACCCCACATGAACTGAAACACGAGCCTCACTAGATACCTTCTCAGACAAGCCGGCAATGGGTAGATGTACGCCAAGTACAAAAGAGATGGCAATACATCTACCTTTAGGACTAGAACCTTACCTATAAAAGACAAATGGGGTGAGTCTGTTTATTCCTCTTCATGCGGTGACATCGATAGACCGGTCGTGCGTCCGGATATTGTAGCCCAGGAGTATGCTACGGTGGTAGCACAAGGGCTCTGGCCGGGCTAGCTTCAAGCTAAGTGGGTGGAAACGCTTAGCTAGATAGCTAGTTGTGAAGATCCAGCTGAAGATGTTCCGTTTGCGTTGGGAATCCGGGGATAGAAAAAAAATAAATAGGTCCGTTATGCTCTGGTTAGAGTCGCGTTGTTCGAACTGGCGAGAGCTTTCCGAGCTGAAGGTTAGCTGATGACCGGTTAGCTGAAGACCGCTAGCAATGTTTTGTTGACTGATAGCTGGTAGTTAGCTGGCTAGCTTCAGTCGAGGGGTTCCGGATCCGAAGTAAATATAAAGGAAAAATAGCTACATTGGGTGAGGCGGGTTGCAGGAGATTTAGAAGTTGAGGTTTAGCAAAATGTTTTAAAAGATATTCGGAAAAAAACGAAAAACGATATATACAAAGGGACGCGACACGACAAGACGTCTTACTGCTACGCCATCTTGGAACCCAGGTCTACTGACAAAAACAATAACAAAGGTGGTGGGGAGGTGCTGCTTCCCCATCTGCTGATTCCAATATGGCCGAAACATCATAGTTACCTTAAAATAGATTTTGGGATAAAGGATATATTTTGTAATCTCAATTGAATTGAATTGAGAGAGAGGTTAAATGGATTAATGCAATTACAAAACACTATACCAGATATTTATACAATGCAAAATATAACATTTCTCTGAGAGTTAAATGAGTCCCAGAGATTCAGCCTGATTAAGGCCAATATGGCAGAAACGTCATACCTTATAATTCATTTTGGGATAAAGGATATATTTTTAATCTCAAGAGCGAGAGTTGCACCTATTGTCAAATCTACTCTTACTCCTCCCCTCCAGTGTTTGACATCGCCAAAATAGTAACCACCGGTCCTGGGATTCATCATTACGCACACCTGGCAATCATTATTACGCACACCTGGCAATCATCATTACGCACACCTGGCAATCATCATTACGCACACCTAGCTCTCATCATTACGCACACCTGGCAATCATCGTTACGCACACCTGGCACTCATCATTACGCACACCTGGCACTCATCATTACGCACACCTGGCACTCATCATTACGCACACCTGACAATCATCATTATGATTCCCACCTGGACTACATTACCGTCCTCATTACCTCCCCTTTGTCCACCCCTCCCTTACTGTAACGGCTTTCTGTGGAAGAAGGTGAGGACCAAAGTGCAGCGTGGTAAGTGTTCATGAATATTGAATAGATCTGAACACTGAATTATAAAAACAACAAAGGAACGAACAAAACCGAAACAGTTCTGTCTGGTGCAGACACAAAAACAGAAGACAACATCCCACAACCTAAGGTGGCAAATCAGGCTGCCTAAGTATAATTCCCAATCAGAGACAACGATAGACAGCTGTCCCTGATTGAGAACCATACCCGGCCAAAACATAGAAACACAAAACCTAGAAATAAAGAACATAGAGAACAATAAAGAACAAATCACACCCTGGCCAAACCAAAAATAGAGACATAAAAAGCTCTCTACGGTCAGGGCGTGACACTTACGTTCATTCCTCAGTCGGTATTGTTCCTGTGTTCGTGCTATATCACCACTGTTACTGTTACTGTTACTGTTTCTGTTACTGTTACTGTTTCTGTTTCTGTTACTGTTACTGTTACTGTTACTGTTACTGTTTCTGTTTCTGTTTCTGTTTCTGTTTCTGTTACTGTTTCTGTTTCTGTTTCTGTTTCTGTTTCTGTTTCTGTTTCTGTTACTGTTTCTGTTACTGTTACTGTTTCTGTTTCTGTTACTGTTACTGTTTCTGTTTCTGTTTCTGTTTCTGTTACTGTTACTCTCTCTGCTCGTTTCATGTTTGTTGTTTTATTTAACGTTTCACCTGCTTCTCGACTCACAACATCATCGTCTGTTTCTCCTTATCAATCACAAAAGGAGACCACAAGTCCCTCTTGATGGAAAATAATGATACTACATTTTAAAAGATGCTCTTAAAAATACCATTATATAAACATATACTTTATTTCTAAACAGAGATATATCTGGTGTTCAGCCAGTACAGCTGTCCAGTACGAGTCAGTTGTCTGGTAGATGTTAAGTCTCACATGTTGTTGTCTGAGACCTGTCCAAGATGATTCAACATTCACCATGTTACAGATAGAAATTCAATCATCTTGTTGTTTATAGTCAGTGTACCAGAGTAACACAGGTAGGTTGTCTGGTAGACAGTAGCCCTGATCTTGTAGTCTGTAGCCAGTGTACCAGAGTAACACAGGTAGGTTGTCTGGTAGACAGTAGCCCTGATCTTGTAGTCTATAGCCAGTGTACCAGAGTAACACAGGTAGGTTGTCTGGTAGACAGTAGCCCTGATCTTGTAGTCTGTAGCCAGTGTACCAGAGTAACACAGGTAGGTTGTCTGGTAGACAGTAGCCCTGATCTTGTAGTCTGTAGCCAGGATACCAGAGTAACACAGGTAGGTTGTCTGGTAGACAGTAGCCCTGATCTTGTAGTCTGTAGCCAGTGTACCAGAGTAACACAGGTAGGTTGTCTGGTAGACAGTAGCCCTGATCTTGTAGTCTGTAGCCAGGATACCAGAGTAACACAGGTAGGTTGTCTGGTAGACAGTAGCCCTGATCTTGTAGTCTGTAGCCAGTGTACCAGAGTAACACAGGTAGGTTGTCTGGTAGACAGTAACCCTGATCGTGTAGTCTGTAGCCAGTGTACCAGAGTAACACAGGTAGGTTGTCTGGTAGACAGTAGCCTCACTGTGATGTCACCTTGCCTGAGTCCTGGGGCTTGTATAGTAAACTACAGACTGATGGGAGTGCTGGTGAGAATGGTGTGCAATCACGTTACACACCAACCACCTCTGGTCAGGATGGCTCCTCCTCAAAGTGCTGCTCTCTGTCTCTGATAAATGTTTTGATATCTTCTGAGTTTGTGAGGTGGTATCCATGGCTACCTCTCAGTCTGTCTGTCTCTCTCAGGTCATTTATTAGTAGTATAGTGATATATCTCCTGATGTTGTTGTATCCATGGCTACCTCTCAGTCTGTCTGTCTCTCTCATGTAATTTATTAGTAATATAGTGTTACGTTCATCATAGGAACAATAGAACCAAGGTGCAGCGCGAGTAGAGTTCCACATCTTTATTTTTAAAGTGAAACTTCAGCAAACCAAAACAAACAATGAACCCCCTCACCAGTAGCCTACCCTCACACAGAGAACACCAGTAGCATATCCCCACACAGAGAACACCTGTAGCCTACCCTCACACAGAGAACACCAGTAGCCTACCCTCACAGAGAACACCAGTAGCCTATCCCCTCACAGAGAACACCAGTAGCCTATCCCCTCACAGAGAACACCAGTAGCCTACCCTCACACAGAGAACACCAGTAGCCTACCCCCACACAGAGAACACCTGTAGCCTACCCCCGCACAGAGAACACCTGTAGCCTACCCCCGCACAGAGAACACCAGTAGCTTACCCTCACAGAGAACACCAGTAGCCTATCCCCTCACAGAGAACACCAGTAGCCTATCCCCTCACAGAGAACACCAGTAGCCTATCCCCTCACAGAGAACACCAGTAGCCTATCCCCACACAGAGAACACCAGTAGCCTACCCCCACACAGAGAACACCAGTAGCCTATCCCCTCACAGAGAACACCAGTAGCCTATCCCCTCACAGAGAACACCAGTAGCCTACCCCCACACAGAGAACACCTGTAGTCTACCCCCGCACAGAGAACACCAGTAGCCTACCCCTGCTCAGAGAACACCATTAGCCTACCCTCACACAGAGAACAACAGTAACCTACCCCCTACCCCACACAGAACACCAGTAGCCTACCCTCTCACAGAGAACTCCAGTAGCCTACTCCCGCTCAGAGAACACCAGTAGCCTACCCCCACACAGAGAACACCAGTAGCCTACCCTCACACAGAGAACACCTGTAGCCTACCCTCACACAGAGAACACCTGTAGCCTACCCCCGCACAGAGAACACCAGTAGCCTACCCCCTCACAGAGAACACCATTAGCCTACCCTCACACAGAGAACAACAGTAACCTACCCCCTACCCCCACACAGAACACCAGTAGCCTACCCTCTCACAGAGAACTCCAGTAGCCTACCCTCACACAGAGAACACCAGTAGCCTATCCCCTCACAGAGAACACCAGTAGCCTATCCCCGCTCAGAGAACACCATTAGCCTACCCTCACACAGAGAACAACAGTAACCTACCCCCTACCCCTCACACAGAACACCAGTAGCCTACCCTCTCACAGAGAACTCCAGTAGCCTACTCCCGCTCAGAGAACACCAGTAGCCTACCCCGACACAGAGAACACCAGTAGCCTACCCACACAGAGAACACCATTAGCCTACTTCCGCACACAGAACACCAGTAGCCTACTTCTGCACACAGAACACCAGTAGCCTACCCCCACACAGAGAACACCAGTAGCCTACTTCCGCACACAGAACACCAGTAGCCTACTTCCGCACAGAGAACACCAGTAGCCTACCCCCGCACAGAGAACACCAGTAGGCCACCCCCTACCCCCTCACACAGAGAACACCAGTAGCCTACCACATACCCCCTCACTCAGAACACCAGTAGCCTACCCTCTCACAGAGAACACCAGTAGCCTACTCCTTACCCCCTCACCGAGAGGGGTAAGGGGTAGGCTATTTTTATCTGTTTTTTTAATCTAATTTTACTGCTTGCTTCAGTGACTTGATGTTGGCTAGAGTTACATGTAGTCATTGCTCTATGTGGTACTGTGGGCCTCCCATAGTCTGTTCTGGACTTGGGGACTGTGAAGAGACCTCTGGTGGCATGTCTTGTGGGGTATGCATGGGTGTCTGAGCTGTGTACATGTCATTTGAACAGACAGCTTGGTGCTATCAACATGCCAACTCCTCTCACAAATACAAATAGTGATGACGTCAATCGCTCCTCTACTTTGAGCCAGGAGAGATTGACATGAATATTATTCGTGTTAGCTCTCTGTGTACATCCCAGGACCATCCATGCTGCCCTGTTCTGAGCCAATTGTCCCTCTTTGTGGCACCTGACCCCACGCCTGAACAGTAGTCCAGGTGCGACAAAACTAGGGCCTGTAGGACCTGCCTTGTTGATAGTGCTGTTAAGAAGGTAGAGCAGCGCATTATTATGGACAGACTTCTTCCCATCTTAGCTACTGCTGTATCATTATGTTTTTACCATGACAGTTTACAATCCAGGGTCACTCCAAGCAGATTAGTCACCTCAACTTACTCAATTTCCACATGATTTATTACAATATTTAGTTGAGGTTTAGGGTTTAGGGTTTAGTGAATGATTTGTCCTAAATACAATGATTTAGAAATATTTAGGACTAACTTATTCCTTGCCACCCACTCTGAAACTAAGTGCAGCTCTTTGTTATGTGTTGCAGTCATTTCAGTCACTGTAGTAGCTGATGTGTATAGTGTTATCCGCATACATAGGCATACTGGCTTTACTCAAAGTCAGTGGCATTTCATTAGTAAATATTGAAAAAGTAAGGGACCTAGACAGCTGCCCTGGGGAATTCCTGATTCTACCTGGATTATGTTAGAGAGACTTCCCATAAAGAACACCCTCTATGTTCTGTTAGACTCTTTATCCACAATATAACGGGGTCTGTAAAGCCATAACACCTACATTTTTTCAGCAGAAGACTATAATTGATAATGTTAAAAGCCACACTGAAGTCTAAAAAAATAGCCCCCACATTCTTTTTATCATCAATTTGTGTACGTGCTGTCATTTGTCATTTGTGTAGGTGCTGTGCTTGTTGTATGTCCTTCCTTGTAAGCGTGCTGAAATTCTGTTGTCAATTTGTTTACTGTAAAATAGCATTGTATCTGGTCAAACACAATTATTTCCAAAAGTTTACTAAGGGTTGGTAACAGGCTGATTGGTCGGCTGTTTGAGCCAGTAAAGGCTGGCTTTACTATTCTTAGTTAGCATAATTACTTTTGCTTCCCTCCAGGCCTGAGGGAACACACTTTCTAGTAGGCTTAAATTGAAAATATGGCAAATGGGAGTGGCAATATCGTCCGCTATTATCCTCCGTCATTTTCCATCCAAGTTGTCCGGCCCCGGTGGCTTGTCATTGTTGATAGACAGCAATCAATTTTTCACCTCTTCCACATTCCCTTTACGGAATTCAAAATTACAATGCTTGTCTTTCATAATTTGATCAGATATACTTAGATGTGTAGTGTCAGCGTTTGTTGCTGGAATGTCATGCCTAAATTGGCTACTCTTGCCAATGAAAAAATCATTAAAGTAGTTGGCAATGTCAGTTGGTTTTGTGATAAATCTGATTCAATGAATGATGGAGCTGTTTGCCTTTTTTCCCAAAATGTCACTTAAGGTGCTCCATAGCTTTTTACTATCATTCTTTATGTCATTTATCTTTGTTTCAGAGTAGTATCTTCTTCTTTTTATTCAGTTTAGTCACGTGATTTCTCAATTTGCAGTACGTTTTCCAATCTGTTGCACAGCCAGACTTATTTGCCATTCCTTTTGTCTCAACCCTCATCCTGCATGTGCCGATGCCTTTCCTCTTTAGATACATATCTTATCTTTAACCACATGTCCATTATTATCCAATGGAACGATGATGAACTAGTTTTGCATGTTACCACATGTCCATTATTATCCAATGGAACGATGATGAACTAGTTTTGCATGTTTCCAACCAGGGAAAGAGAAACCATAGATAACTGCCATGATTAAAACAGTCATGAGATGTTCAGGGGTTATTTCAGGTCAGACTCACTAGATGGTGACTATAGTAGCTGCTGTTATTTGTCCTGTTTCACACTTGTCCAGGTGTTTCACACATATCCCAACACCCACAGAGAGCTGGAGTCTTTAGACAGGGTCAGACATTATCAACACCCACAGAGAGCTGGGGTCTTTAGACAGGGTCAGACATTATCAACACCCACAGAGAGCTGGGGTCTTTAGACAGGGTCAGACATTATCAACACCCACAGAGAGCTGGGGTCTTTAGACAGGGTCAGACATTATCAACACCCGCAGAGAGCTGGGGTCTTTAGACAGGGTCAGACATTATCAACACCCACAGAGAGCTGGGGTCTTTAGACAGGGTCAGACATTATCAACACCCACAGAGAGCTGGGGTCTTTAGACAGGGTCAGACATTATCAACACCCACAGAGAGCTGGGGTCTTTAGACAGGGTCAGACATTATCAACACCCACAGAGAGCTGGGGTCTTTAGACAGGGTCAGACATTATCAACACCCACAGAGAGCTGGGGTCTTTAGACAGGGTCAGACATTATCAACACCCACAGAGAGCTGGGGTCTTTAGACAGGGTCAGACATTATCAACACCCACAGAGAGCTGGGGTCTTTAGACAGGGTCAGACATTATCAACACCCACAGAGAGCTGGGGTCTTTAGACAGGGTCAGACATTATCAACGACATGCCTGGAGCCATTGAATTGAATTGCCTTGCTCGAGGGCACAATGACAAATGTTTTAAAAATAAATGCAAGTATGAAGGTAGTTTGGTGCCTACCCAAAAAGGGGTTAATATGTGTAGAAAATATCCATTTATATCTATTTATCTATATATTTCCTGAGTGTTATTATATCTCCTACTGTAAATATCGGTCAGACACTTCAAACCCTTGTTTTTTATGATTTATTTTTTGACTGTTTTTTTTTTTGCGATTGATGAATGTGTTATTCAGTGCATTTTTATGGGCTATTAGTAGTAAAGGCTAAATTCAATATTTTATCAAATTATTTTTTGATATTTCTTTGGGAAACCTAAAGGAGTCCTAAAATTCTAAATCAAATAGCTAATTGATCCATAGTATGACGTCTTAAAACAATTCCATGTCAGCTTAGAGAGATGATGAAAGTAGAGATAAGAAGTAAGAAACTAGCAGAAATGTTTCATTTGATCAACCAACTAATAAGACACAGCATTGTAGATAACAACTAGACCATATACAAGTTGAACAGGGCAGAGTCACGGCTTTGTAGATAACAACTAGACCATGTACAAGTTCAACAGGGTAGAGACACTGTCACGAAGTCGGCTCCTCTCCTTGTTCGGGCGGCGTTCAGCGGTCGACGTCACCGGCTTTCTAGCCATCGCCGCTCAACTTCTCATTGATCCATTTGTTTTGTCTTGTTCCCTGCACACCTGCTTTTCATCCCCCAATCACACTGCATGTATTTATTCCTCTGTTC
This sequence comes from Oncorhynchus tshawytscha, assembly GCF_018296145.1. Taxonomy (NCBI): domain Eukaryota; kingdom Metazoa; phylum Chordata; class Actinopteri; order Salmoniformes; family Salmonidae; genus Oncorhynchus; species Oncorhynchus tshawytscha. The sequence goes on along the minus strand of NW_024609597.1, from coordinate 32,532 downwards.
CCCCTCATGTCTTTGTGTGATATTGTTTGTTGTTATGTGTGTGTCGCATGAGGCTGGTTTGCGCCGGGTATGTGTTTATTTTTGTTTATTGTACCGGTGGTGAACTGTGGGCTTTATCGCTTTTCCTGTGGGAGAGAATAAAGTGCGCCTGTTACAACCCATCTCTACTCTCCTGCACCTGACTTCTTTTTACCAGTTGCACGCCCTTACAGGCACAGCATTGTAGATAACCACTATACCATATACAAGTTGAACAGGGCAGAGACACAGCTTTGTAGATAACATCTAGACCATATAAAGTTGAACAGGGCAGAGACACGGCTTTATCTCTTCCCGGATTTGACTACAGGTGTGACCTGGAGTAGACTAAACACTGTAGCTGGTGTTGATGGAATGACTCCCTCTAGACTCACAGTCCTTCTCCTCAGGAGGTGCATTTCCAGTAGAGTTGATCAATGTAGGCTGTGTAGCTGGATTCTATTTACCTGTGTACCAGTCAGGTTAACTTACAAAACATTTGCTTAGCAACCGGACACCAACGTGATCCGTTGAACAAAAAGGTGAAGTTTATGCTAAATGCTTCACTCTCTTGCCTTTAAGAAGGATGTTTGTGTTGTGGGGGTACATGTGGGTTTTTACAACATGGCAGCCTATTCCCTTTATAGTGCACTAGGGTCCTGGCAGAAAGTAGTGCACTATTAAGGGAATTGGGTGCTATATGTGACGCATCCTACATGTGCCGATGTCTCTTTAGATACGTGTCTTATCTTTTACCACATGACCATTATTATGCAATGGAACGATGATGAACTAGTTCTGTATGTTTCTAAACAGGCAAAGAGAAACTGTAGATACAGTGGGGCAAAAAAGTATTTAGTCAGCCACCAATTGTGCAAGTTTTCCCACTTAAAAGATGAGAGGCCTGTAATTTTCATCATAGGTACACTTCAACTATGACAGACAAAATGAGAAAAAAAATCCATTAATTTTTTATGAATTTATTTGCAAATTATGGTGGAAAATAAGTATTTGGTCAATAACAAAAGTTTCTCAATACTTTGTTATATAACCTTTGTTGGCAATGACAGAGGACAAACGTTTTCTGAATTTTTACCCCTTTTTCTCCCCAATTTCGTGGTGTCCAATTGTCTTTAGTAGCTACTATCTTGTCTCATCGCTACAACTTCCGTGCGGCTCGGGAGAGACGAAGGTCGAAAGTCATGCGTCCTCCGATACACAACCCAGCCAGCCGTACTGCTTTTTAACACAGCGCGCATCCAACCCGAAAGCCAGCCGCACCAATGTGTCGGAGGAAACACCGTGCACCTGGCAACCTTGGTTAGCGCGCACTGCACCCGGCCCGCCACAGGAGTCGCTGGTGCACGATGAGACAAGGACATCCCTACCGACCAAGCCCTCCCTAACCCGGACAACGCTAGGCCAATTGTGTGTCGCCCCATGGACCTCCCGGTCGCGGCCGGTTATGACAGAGCCTGGACGCTAACCCAGAGTCTCTGATGGCACAGCTGGCGCTGCAGTACAGCGCCCTTAACCACTGCGCCACCCGGGAGGCCCCGTTTTCTGTAAGTCTTCACAAGGTTTTCACACACTGTTGCTGGTATTTTGGCCCATTCCTCCATGCAGATCTCCTCTAGAGCAGTGATGTTTTGGGGCTGTTGCTGGGCAACACGGACTTTCAACTCCCTCCAAAGATTTTCTATGGGGTTGAGATCTGAAGACTGGCTAGGCCACTCCAGGACCTTGAAATGCTTCTTCCGAAGCCACTCCTTCGTTGCCCGGGTGGTGTTTTTGGGATCATTGTCATGCTGAAAGACCCAGCCATGTCTCATCTTCAATACCCTTGCTGATGAAAGGAGGTTTTCACTCAAAATCTCACGATACATGGCCCCATTCATTATTTCCTTTACACGGATCAGTCGTCCTGGTCCCTTTGCAGAAAAACAGCCACAAAGCATGATGTTTCCACCCCCATGCTTCACAGTAGGTATGGTGTTCTTTGGATGCAACTCAGCATTCTTTGTCCTCCAAACACGACGAGTTGAGTTTTTACCAAAAAGTTATATTTTGGTTTCATCTGACCATATGACATTCTCCCAATCTTCTTCTGGATCATCCAAATGCTCTCTAGCAAACTTCAGACGGGTCTGGACATGTACTGGCTTAAGCCAGGCGGCATAGTGTGTTACTGATGGAAGGCTTTGTTACTTTGGTCCCAGCTCTCTGCAGGTCATTCACTAGGTCCCCCGTGTGGTTCTGGGATTTTTGCTCACCGTTCTTGTGATCATTTTGACCCCACGGGGTGAGATCTTGCATGGAGCCCCAGATCGAGGGAGATTATCAGTGGTCTTGTATGACTTCTATTTCCTAATAATTGCTCCCACAGTTGATTTCTTCAAACCAAGCTGCTTACCTATTGCAGATTCAGTCTTCCCAGCCTGGTGCAGGCCTACAATTTTGTTTCTGGTGTCCTTTGACAGCTCTTTGGTCTTGGCCATAGTGGAGTTTGGAGTGTGACTGTTTGAGGTTGTGGACAGGTGTCTTTTATACTGATAACAAGTTCAAACAGGTGCCATTAATACAGGTAACGAGTGGAGGACAGAGGAGCCTCTTAAAGAAGAAGTTACAGGTCTGTGAGAGCCAGAAATCTTGCTTGTTTGTAGGTGGCCAAATACTTATTTTCCACCATAATTTGCAAATTAATTAATTAAAAATCCTACAATGTGATTTTCTGGATGTTTTTTTCTCATTTTGTCTGTCATAGTTGAAGTGTACCTATGACGAAAATTACAGGCCTCTCCCATCTTTTTAAGTGGGAGAACTTGCACAATTGGTGGCTGACTAAATACTTTTTTGCCCCACTGTAACTGCCATGATTAAAAATTTTAAAGTTATTTCAGGTCAGGTTCACTAGCATGGTGACTATAGTAGCTGCTGTCATTTGTCCTATTTCACACTTGTACATGTCTGAGTTGGACAAGTGTTTCTTGCAAATGTTTCACCTCATGTCTCAGGTGAAGTCACTGCTCAGGGAAAGTTTGGGGACTTTACTTTTTAAAGGTCAAATAAGGGACATATTTTTTACATCTTCGTAGATAGAAACTTACAAGCATTTCCCTGTGTCATTTACACCCGCTGTAATCCTGTGCACGTGATGAATAAACATTTGATTTGATTCATAGTAGACTACACTGCATATGTTTATGTCATTTACACCCGCTGTAATCCTGTGCACGTGATGAATAAACATTTGATTTGATTCATAGTAGACTACACTGCATATGTTTATGTCATTTACACCCGCTGTAATCCTGTGCACGTGATGAATAAACATTTGATTTGATTCATAGTAGACTACACTGCATATGTTTATGTCATTTACACCCGCTGTAATCCTGTGCACGTGATGAATAAACATTTGATTTGATTCATAGTAGACTACACTGCATATGTTTATGTCATTTACACCCGCTGTATCCTGTGCACGTGATGAATAAACATTTGATTTGATTCATAGTAGACTACACTGCATACTTGCATATATATGTTTAAGCGTTTAACATTTCCACGTCATTGTCCCTACACAAACACATGTATCTGATCCATTCATTTCCACGTCATTGTCCCTACACAAACACATGTATCTGATCCATTCATTTCCACGTCATTGTCCCTACACAAACACATGTATCTGATCCATTCATTTCCACGTCATTGTCCCTACACAAACACATGTATCCATTCATTCATTTCCACGTCATTGTCCCTACACAAACACATGTATCCATTCATTCATTTCCACGTCATTGTCCCTACACAAACACATGTATCCATTCATTCATTTCCACGTCATTGTCCCTACACAAACACATGTATCAAATCAAATCAAATCAAATTTATTTATATAGCCCTTCGTACATCAGCTGATATCTCAAAGTGCTGTACAGAAACCCAGCCTAAAACCCCAAACAGCAAGCAATGCAGGTGTAGAAGCACGGTGGCTAGGAAAAACTCCCTAGAAAGGCCAAAACCTAGGAAGAAACCTAGAGAGGAACCAGGCTATGTGGGGTGGCCAGTCCTCTTCTGGCTGTGCCGGGTGGAGATTATAACAGAACATGGCCAAAATGTTCAAATGTTCATAAATGACCAGCATGGTCGAATAATAATAAGGCAGAACAGTTGAAACTGGAGCAGCAGCACAGTCAGGTGGAAGTTGAAACTGGAGCAGCAGCATGGCCAGGTGGACTGGGGACAGCAAGGAGTCATCATGTCAGGTAGTCCTGGGGCATGGTCCTAGGGCTCAGGTCAGTTGAAACTGGAACAGCAGCATGGCCAGGTGGACTGGGGACAGCAAGGAGTCATCATGTCAGGTAGTCCTGGAGCTCAGGTCCTAGGGCTCAGGTCCTCCGAGAGAGAGAAAGAAAGAGAGAAGGAGAGAATTAGAGAACGCACACTTAGATTCACACAGGACACCGAATAGGACAGGAGAAGTACTCCAGATATAACAAACTGACCCCAGCCCCCGACACATAAACTACTGCAGCATAAATACTGGAGGCTGAGACAGGAGGGGTCAGGAGACACTGTGGCCCCATCCGAGGTCACCCCGGACAGGGCCAAACAGGAAGGATATAACCCCACCCACTTTGCCAAAGCACAGCCCCCACACCACTAGAGGGATATCTTCAACCACCAACTTACCATCCTGAGAGAAGGCTGAGTATAGCCCACAAAGATCTCCGCCACGGCACAACCCAAGGGGGGCGCCAACCCAGACAGGATGACCACAACAGTGAATCAACCCACTCAGGTGACGCACCCCCTCCAGGGACGGCATGAGAGAGCCCCAGTAAGCCAGTGACCCAGCCCCTGTAATAGGGTTAGAGGCAGAGAATCCCAGTGGAAAGAGGGGAACCGGCCAGGCAGAGACAGCAAGGGCGGTTCGTTGCTCCAGAGCCTTTCCGTTCACCTTCCCACTCCTGGGCCAGACTACACTCAATCATATGACCCACTGAAGAGATGAGTCTTCAGTAAAGACTTAAAGGTTGAGACCGAGTTTGCGTCTCTGACATGGGTAGGCAGACCGTTCCATAAAAATGGAGCTCTATAGGAGAAAGCCCTGCCTCCAGCTGTTTGCTTAGAAATTCTAGGGACAATTAGGAGGCCTGCGTCTTGTGACCGTAGCGTACGTGTAGGTATGTACGGCAGGACCAAATCAGAGAGATAGGTAGGAGCAAGCCCATGTAATGCTTTGTAGGTTAGCAGTAAAACCTTGAAATCAGCCCTTGCTTTGACAGGAAGCCAGTGTAGAGAGGCTAGCACTGGAGTAATATGATCAAATTTTTTGGTTCTAGTCAGGATTCTAGCAGCCGTATTTAGCACTAACTGAAGTTTATTTAGTGCTTTATCCGGGTAGCCGGAAAATAGAGCATTGCAGTAGTCTAACCTAGAAGTGACAAAAGCATGGATTAATTTTTCTGCATCATTTTTGGACAGAAAGTTTCTGATGTATCTGATCCATTCATTTCCACGTCATTGTCCCTACACAAACACATGTATCTGATCCATTCATTTCCACGTCATTGTCCCTACACAAACACATGTATCTGATCCATTCATTTCCACGTCATTGTCCCTACACAAACACATGTATCCATTCATTCATCAAATCCTTCATGTCATTGGATTAAGAAAAACTGTTATCATGAGATTATTGTGGTCACAGGTCCCAAAGTGCAGTCATCATCATCATCATCATCAACACAACCATCATCATATTGGACTAATTTATTTTAGTCTAAACTTGACTGATGCATTGAGAACAAGCATTTCCAACATAGTAATTATTTCTCTAGAAAATATATTCAGTGTTTGGAGAAGACTGTTTAAACCTTAGCTACAGTGACGGTTTTAGCATGTTAATTTAATTTTAAAAATTAATTGTGGGATGCATGCCAGCAAAGCCACTACACAACACAACACTAAACAATACATGAATTGCACAATAACGGTGACAAACGACGCCTACAATCTGTTAGGGCCTCCATAAAGCTGTCACAACAGCACCACTGCTACACCTGGCTATCAGCGGAGCCTTGTCTGGCAGTGAAACAGTTCATTCAGCCTTATTTACTGCCTTTAAAAAAAAACCATGGCTGACTTGACATAACAAATGTGTTTTCTAATGACAAATGAGACGTACAAACTATGGCATTAGGGGACGAGAAGCGGATAAGAGGCCATCCGTAATTCCGATTCAGACATTAATGAGCTATTTGTTCCGCACTTTTGTAATGTACAGCGACAGAATTCAGAATATGGGCCATTCTTACAGTGTTCTCCCTGTAAACCAAGTCAGTACCGTAGGATAAATAAAGGGGGCATGTAACAATATTCAATGATTACATTTCTCAAAAACAGGTTATAGGCTACATGTGCACCACCAAGTCAGAACACTAGGCGAAATTAAGAGGTAAACATATACCTAATTATTAGGGTGAGGCACATGGGCTACTACAAGCATACTACACAACATGCATTTAGTATTACCTTCTTACCAACAGAATACACATCTCCCTGGCATATTACATCATTTATGCAGCAGCATACAAGACAATTTTGGATTCACCTTATTGTGCTGTGCCCACTTGAACAGGAAGGTGGCGCGGCGGTTCTTCATGGGCAAATTTTGTCATCAAAGTCTGGTATTCTCTGGATGTATGGTGCTTTCAGGACAACTGGGAACTCTGGAAAAATGTAATCATGATGACGTCAGTGATCTTCAGGTCGTAGCTCTAGAATGAGGTCCGAGTTCCCGATTTACAATTCCGAGTTGGACGAAAGATCAAAACCTATTTTCTCAGCTGTAGCCCTTTTTTCTTGAGATCCCAGTTGTCACGAACTCACTAAAGTCAGATTTTGCAATTCTGAGTTAACATTTGTTTTCAGTTCGGCAAAAATCATGCTTCATTGACAGCATAGCAAATGTTGAATGTTTATAATTTTAAACTAGGAAAAGAGACCCTTAATCTTAGACTTGGGAGCACACAGCCACTCCACTGAATAGCAGGCTAATGATTGCTTTGCAATGCTTGCAGTTAGCCACTTATTCCTTCCAAACCACTCATTGTTGAATTTCCAACGTATTGTGTAATGTTTATGTCCAATGGCAGATGAGGACAGATACGTTTTAGCTATAACTTCTCTTCATTATTTATCTTCATATGACATGAATTAAAAAGGATTTGCCAGTAGATTGTCAACTTGATTCATGATGATGACTGCAAGCTAAAACTCTGAAAGTAAGATGTTGACATGATCAGTCCAATCAAAGCTACTGTAGATATAACGTGATTTGACTTCAGTTATCTGTGTCCAATGACCTTGACCCACCACCACAGAAAGCACTGAGCTAGGCTGAAAGACCTGCATTTTGGAGCTGCCTTGCTCAAGAATACAAAAAAAAGAGACCATGTTTGTATGCTTTATTAACTCAATGATATATATATAGTTTGCAAAACTGGCAAGCCCCATGTAAAAAAATTTGGGGCAAAACATGTGAGGCTCAAAACAGGCGGGGCTCTGCCTAGTGTTTTCTCTTGTCCTACACCCTCCCTCCTCCTGGGAGAACCGTAGCAGAGTGGTCACCAGATCGAGTTCTCTCATCTCACCTGTGACGCAACATATTGGCTGCCAGCCGCCGTTAAACCACAACGAAGAAGAAGGATGGGCTGGGCGGTAGGAAACGAAAGTAAACTGTAGCGCTCTTCTTCGGCTGAATCGCTCGTCTGGAGTGTCTGAAAACGGACCCGTCCATGGTAAGAAATTGAGTTGAAGGAAAACTGAGTATGCTGATATTTCATGGATAAATATATTATATCTGTAATAGGGTTGCCAACTGTCCCGAATTAGCCGGGATGTCCTTTATATTGGGCTAAATAGGTTTGTCCCGTGCGGGACCTCCCTTGTCCCGTATATTCATGCCACCAAACATCCTAGTTAGATGCAAAATTGCGCAATTATGATCTCCTCTGCAAAAACTTGTAAATGAATGACAGATTTCTTGAGTTATCTTAGATTATTTTCAGTAAGTGTATACTGGCTACATCGTCTCAAAATGGAGTTGATGAGGGAAGTGAGGAATGGGAGAATGTCTCCAGACATCCAGACATCGATATGGTCAAATGGTCAAGTGGCCAGGTTCTCGGGCGGCCGGACATCACTAGTCGCAAGATTTCATCTGGAGAGTGAGGGAAGAAAGAGGTCAAGGTGTAGGGTCTGATTAGGACCAGTGGACTCAGTGGGCTGAGTGAAAGAGGAGCGGATATCATCAACTTTTTTTACAAAGTGATTGACAAAGTCATCCGCAGAGAGGGAGGAGAGAGCAGGAGGAGATGGAGGATTAAGGAGGGAGGAGAAAGTGGGAGAAGAGTTTCCAAGGGTTCGAGGCAGAAGCTTGACATTTATAGTGATAGAAAATGGCTTTAGCAGTGTATACAGAAGAAGAGAAGGTAGAGAGGAAGGATAAGATAGGGAGATAGAGGAGAGATAATAATCATGTTACTTTATCTTGATCTCTTTGTTATTGTTATTATTATAATTATTATTGTTATCATCATTATAATAATAGGTAATGTCATTATCATTTGAAGGCTTAGTATAACAGTCTTGTATAACACCATCGAGCTGTAGGCCTAAGAGCGCATCCTGTTTAGTCTTAATACCATAACTTACCTATATTTCAATACTTATATAGGCTACTGTATCAATCAATTCGCTCATGTCGTCACACAGCATACAAGTCATTTATGACTTCAATTAATCATTTAAAGTTTTAAAATAAAATAAAGCAAACATCGAATAATTAGGTAAAAAATAAATAAAGTTCATTTTCGGGAAATTGCATTCACGAATGAATGCGACTGTCTTTAGTCTTGGCTGCAATAAAAACGTAACAGCAGACTCTCTGGTATCCTGACACTTTATTTAGTGATGTTTACATTGTTCCAAATGGTCAGCACAATTAAAGATGTGAGATGTGTGAGTTATGGCAGTGAAAACAGGGTGTCGGTGAGAAAGAACCCTGCAGAGGAGTGGAAGAGATAAGAGACTAGTCAGACAGTCCACTATAAATCAACTTGGGGACATTTACTGCTGAGCCTTCAGTACTAATTCTGTCTCTATGTTCAGGCCACCTGCTGTCCAGCTGAGATCCTGATAATGGCAGAAATATGCAGAGAAGAAGAAGGAAAAGAGGAAGATGATGATGAAGAAGAATACAACAGAGAAGTGGGTATGTAATCAGTCGGCTTATGGTAGAGAAGTTAACATTCAATTATCTGGCAACAGCTCTGGTGAACACACCTGCAGTCAGCATGCCAATTGCATGGTCCCTCAAAACTTGGGACATTTGTGGCATTATGTTTTGTGACAACTACACATTTTAGAGTGGCCTTGTATTGTTCCCAGCACAAGGTGCACCTGTGTAATGATCGTGCTGTTTAATCAGCTTCTTGATATGCCACACCTGTCAGGTGGAGGGATTATCTTGGCAAAGGATAAAGTTTCACTAACAGGAATGTTAACACATTTGTTCACAACATTTGAGAGAAATAAGCTTCTTGTGTGTATGGATCATTTCTGGGATCTTTTATTTCAGTTCATGAAACATGGAGGCAACACTTTACATGTTGCATTTATTTTTTTGTTCAGTGTATTTTCACGTCAAAATCCATATCCACCCCAGAAACATGGTCATCAACTCACTTCATGCTACAAATGCTACAAATGCAAAGTCATTCATTCATTTACATTTATACTATCATTAATTTCTACAATTGACCTGTCTGATGATGATAATATTAATGATAACCTCTCTCTCTCTCTCTCTCTCTCTCTCTATGGGAAACACATGTTAAGTAGATAAATAATAAAAATTAAGAGAAAACATTACACTCACAGAAGTTCCAAAAGAATAAAGACATTTCAAATGTCATATTGTGTCTATTATCTCCCTCGCATTCCTCCCTCACAGCATCACATGCCCATGGCTCCTCCTCTTCCTCTTCCCCATCCCCATCATCACACATTACAGTGTAATGTCCTGCTAAACCACCAGGGCGCCCTAGAGATAGGGAGGGTATAATCAGAGATGTTATATCGACTTCGCAGCTAGATTAGAATGGTTTAACCATGGTCTCTTGACTGACTCTCACACCTATTTTGGTTTGTTGTCAGTTTGTCCACAAGAGGGCGACGCACTACTAGAGACCTTTGGTAGGATGTGTCATGGGATGAGCTGAGCTGCTCAAAACGAAAGGAAACTGTAGCGCTCTGCCATCGGGCTTCATTATTTTCCAGTCGGCTGGCTGCGCCTGGAGTGTCTGAAAATGGACTCATCAAAAGTAAGACAATATAGTTCGGAAAGGAAAACTTAGTGTGTTACTATTTTATCTGTTAACGTCCCTGAAAATGGTTGTTGATACAGTTAAGTAGGCTACATTGTATCCGTTTCATATTTGATTTTACAGCAACATGGAAGTGCGAGATTGACTCGATCAAAGTAACGGAAATAGTGATTTACATGATGCAATAACATGTGATGTAATAGACATTAATGTAGGCCTATGAACTATATGTTCTAATCTTGCTATGAATTCATAACGCAGTAATATCATATTAATTCATAGCTAGTACTTGGCACGTCATTCGAACGAGTGAAGAAAGCAGAACTCGTTTATAATTTACTTTGTAACGTTAATTAACTGGTAAACTGTTGCGATTTACAATCAAGTGACGTTGTCAAGAGAACTAGTGTTCTCAACAATGACTATCTCATCCATTAAGTTTTATTACACGCCTAGACCCTAACCTGGTGTGGTCCTCAGTAGAAAATACTTCAGACAAGACAGACTGTGTGTGTGTGTGTGTGTGTGTGTGTGTGTGTGTAGGTGGTAGCTGCCTCTGAGAAGGAACAGAAGCCAGCAGGGAAGGAGAGTGAAGAGACGCCAGCGAACCGTCCATCACCTCTTATGGAATGTGAGTGAACATAGAGGATATTAGTCCAGGGTGCGAATTATGGGTTGGCTCAAATAAACCGTCAGGGTTTGGGAAGGTTACTTTCTAAATGTGATCCGTTACAGTTACAAGTTATCTGTCGGTAACGTAACTTTTGGATTACCCCCAAACTCAGTAATGTAATCTGATGACTTTTAGATGACCCCTGAAGAGCCATTAGAAGAAGACAATAATGTATGTTAACATTTGAATGACATCTATTGCAGGATAAATCAATGTTAATGTTTCCATAGCTGGCCATATATGGATGTTACATTTTACTTTGTGGTGGTTATGTAGGCTTCTTCTAACCCATTGCTTTCCACTTCATATAATAATACGATTAAATTATATCTTTACATTAAAAACCAAAGTCTCAGAATTCCAGGCATTCCAATAATGTTATACCCCTTGATCTTCAAGAATAGGACTTGGAAATATGGAAGTATAGATTAGCCAAAGTGTTTAACCAGAGCATGACCCCAAAACTAAGGACTTAGCCAGCCTTACTCTGTTTATGATTTTGTTGTCATGGAGGACTGATTCGCCTCATTGATTCCAGTTGAAAAGTAAATGCTGTTCTCATGGAATGTCATGCTTTGCCAAAGAGTGTGCAATGCTGTCATCAAGGCAAAGGGTCGCTACTTTCAAGAATGTCAAATACAAAATATATTTTAATTTGTTCACTACATGATTCCTTATGTGTTATTTCATAGTTTTGATGTCTTCACTGTTATTCGACAATGTAGAAAATAGTCCAAATAAAGAAAAACCCTTGAATGAGGAGTGCCCAAACTTTTGACTGGTACTGTATTTATAATTTATAAGTCCAAAAATGGATGTAGCAACTACAGATTAGCCCTTTAAGCCTATCAAAAGTTTTAGGAAAAAAAAGCCCCACTTTTATTCCACAGGCTGGGATCCTCACTATGCAGCTGTTATTCTATAGGCTGGGATCCTCACTATGCAGCTGTTATTCTATAGGCTGGGATCCACACTATGCAGCTGTTATTCTATAGGCTGGGATCCACACTATGCAGCTGTTATTCTATAGGCTGGGATCCACACTATGCAGCTGTTATTCTATAGGCTGGGATCCTCACTATGCAGCTGTTATTCTATAGGCTGGGATCCTCACTATGCAGCTGTTATTCTATAGGCTGGGATCCTCACTATGCAGCTGTTATTCTATAGGCTGGGATCCACACTATGCAGCTGTTATTCTATAGGCTGGGATCTACACTATGCAGCTGTTATTCTATAGGCTGGGATCCACACTATGCAGCTGTTATTCCATAGGCTGGGATCCACACTATGCAGCTGTTATTCTATAGGCTGGGATCCACACTATGCAGCTGTTATTCTATAGGCTGGGATCCACACTATGCAGCTGTTATTCCACAGGCTGGGATCCACACTATGCAGCTGTTATTCTATAGGCTGGGATCCACACTATGCAGCTGTTATTCTATAGGCTGGGATCCACACCATGCATCTGTTATTCCATTGGCTGGGATCCACACTATGCAGCTGTTATTCTATAGGCTGGGATCCTCACTATGCAGCTGTTATTCTATAGGCTGGGATCCACACTATGCAGCTGTTATTCTATAGGCTGGGATCCACACTATGCAGCTGTTATTCTATAGGCTGGGATCCACACTATGCAGCTGTTATTCTATAGGCTGGGATCCACACTATGCAGCTGTTATTCCATAGGCTGGGATCCACACTATGCAGCTGTTATTCCACAGGCTGGGATCCACACTATGCAGCTGTTATTCCACAGGCTGGGATCCACACTATGCAGCTGTTATTCTATAGGCTGGGATCCACACTATGCAGCTGTTATTCCACAGGCTGGGATCCGCACTATGCAGCTGTTATTCCATAGGCTGGGATCCACACTATGCAGCTGTTATTCTATAGGCTGGGATCCACACTATGCAGCTGTTATTCCATAGGCTGGGATCCACACTATGCAGCTGTTATTCTATAGGCTGGGATCCACACTATGCAGCTGTTATTCTATAGGCTGGGATCCACACTATGCAGCTGTTATTCCACAGGCTGGGATCCACACTATGCAGCTGTTATTCCATCAGGCTGGGCTGGGATCCACACTATGCAGCTGTTATTCTGGGATAGGCTGGGATCCACACTATGCAGCTGTTATTCTATAGGCTGGGATCCACACTATGCAGCTGTTATTCCACAGGCTGGGATCCACACTATGCAGCTGTTATTCCACAGGCTGGGATCCACACTATGCAGCTGTTATTCCACAGGCTGGGATCCACACTATGCAGCTGTTATTCTATAGGCTGGGATCCACACTATGCAGGGATCCACACTGCAGCTGTTATTCCACAGGCTGGGATCCACACTATGCAGCTGTTATTCCATAGGCTGGGATCCACACTATGCAGCTGTTATTCTATAGGCTGGGATCCACACTATGCAGCTGTTATTCTATAGGCTGGGATCCACACTATGCAGCTGTTATTCTATAGGCTGGGATCCACACTATGCAGCTGTTATTCCATTGGCTGGGATCCACACTATGCAGCTGTTATTCTATAGGCTGGGATCCACACTATGCAGCTGTTATTCTATAGGCTGGGATCCACACTATGCAGCTGTTATTCTATAGGCTGGGATCCACACTATGCAGCTGTTATTCTATAGGCTGGGATCCACACTATGCAGCTGTTATTCCATAGGCTGGGATCCACACTATGCAGCTGTTATTCTATAGGCTGGGATCCACACTATGCAGCTGTTATTCCATAGGCTGGGATCCACACTATGCAGCTGTTATTCAAGAGGGATCGCATTTTTTTCAGCTTAAACTTTATGAATTCAACCATTATTCTATAGGCTTCAAACTACACATTTAGATTTGTGATCAGCCATCCACAACCACCACAATCCATAAGCTAAATGAGAGAGCATGACCAAAACTACCACACTTAGCAGCTTACTCTGTTTATGATTTTGTTGTCATGGAGGCTGGGATTCCAGTTGAAAAATAAATGCTGTTCTCATGGAATGTCATGCTTTGCAGCTGTTAAAGAGTGTCAATGCTGTCATCAGGCAAAGGGTCTGGGATCACACTCAAGAATCTCAAATACAACATATATTTTGATTTGTTCAACACTATGCAGCTGTTACTACATGATTCCTTATGTGTTATTTCATAGTTTTGATGTCTTCACTGTTATTCGACAATGTAGAAAATAGTCCAAATGGGATCCACAATGAGGAGTGCTTTTGACTGGTACTGCCAAAAATGCTGTTAGCAACTACAGATTAGCCCTTTAAGGATCAAAAGTTTTAGGAAAAAAACCATGCACTGGTTATTCCATCAGCCCCACTTTTATTCCACAGGCTGGGATCCACACTATGCAGCTGTTATTCTATAGGCTGGGATCCACACTATGCAGCTGTTATTCTATAGGCTGGGATCCACACTATGCAGCTGTTATTCTATAGGCTGGGATATTCAGCTGTTATTCTATAGGCTGGGATCCACACTATGCAGCTGTTATTCTATAGGCTGGGATCCACACTATGCAGCTGTTATTCTATAGGCTGGGATCCACACTATGCAGCTGTTATTCTATAGGCTGGGATCCACACTATGCAGCTGTTATTCTATAGGCTGGGATCCACACTATGCAGCTGTTATTCTATAGGCTGGGATCCACACTATGCAGCTGTTATTCTATAGGCTGGGATCCACACCACACTATGCAGCTGTTATTCTATAGGCTGGGATCCACACTATGCAGCTGTTATTCTATAGGCTGGGATCCACACTATGCAGCTGTTATTCTATAGGCTGGGATCCACACTATGCAGCTGGCTGGGATTCCACACTATGCAGCTGTTATTCTATAGGCTGGGATCCACACTATGCAGCTGTTATTCTATAGGCTGGGATCCACACTATGCAGCTGTTATTCTATAGGCTGGGATCCACACTATGCAGCTGTTATTCCATTGGCTGGGATCCACACTATGCAGCTGTTATTCTATAGGCTGGGATCCACACTATGCAGCTGTTATTCTATAGGCTGGGATCCACACTATGCAGCTGTTATTCTATAGGCTGGGATCCACACTATGCAGCTGTTATTCTATAGGCTGGGATCCACACTATGCAGCTGTTATTCCACAGGCTGGGATCCACACTATGCAGCTGTTATTCCACAGGCTGGGATCCACACTATGCAGCTGTTATTCCACAGGCTGGGATCCACACTATGCAGCTGTTATTCTATAGGCTGGGATCCACACTATGCAGCTGTTATTCCACAGGCTGGGATCCGCTATGCAGCTGTTATTCCATAGGCTGGGATCCACACTATGCAGCTGTTATTCTATAGGCTGGGATCCACACTATGCAGCTGTTATTCCATAGGCTGGGATCCACACTATGCAGCTGTTATTCTATAGGCTGGGATCCACACTATGCAGCTGTTATTCTATAGGCTGGGATCCACACTATGCAGCTGTTATTCCACAGGCTGGGATCCGCACTATGCAGCTGTTATTCCACAGGCTGGGATCCACACTATGCAGCTGTTATTCTATAGGCTGGGATCCACACTATGCAGCTGTTATTCTATAGGCTGGGATCCATACTATGCAGCTGTTATTCCACAGGCTGGGATCCACACTATGCAGCTGTTATTCCACAGGCTGGGATCCACACTATGCAGCTGTTATTCTATAGGCTGGGATCCACACTATGCAGCTGTTATTCTATAGGCTGGGATCCACACTATGCAGCTGTTATTCCACAGGCTGGGATCCACACTATGCAGCTGTTATTCCATAGGCTGGGATCCACACTATGCAGCTGTTATTCTATAGGCTGGGATCCACACTATGCAGCTGTTATTCTATAGGCTGGGATCCACACTATGCAGCTGTTATTCTATAGGCTGGGATCCACACCATGCATCTGTTATTCCATTGGCTGGGATCCACACTATGCAGCTGTTATTCTATAGGCTGGGATCCACACTATGCAGCTGTTATTCTATAGGCTGGGATCCACACTATGCAGCTGTTATTCTATAGGCTGGGATCCACACTATGCAGCTGTTATTCTATAGGCTGGGATCCACACTATGCAGCTGTTATTCCATTGGCTGGGATCCACACTATGCAGCTGTTATTCTATAGGCTGGGATCCACACTATGCAGCTGTTATTCTATAGGCTGGGATCCACACTATGCAGCTGTTGCAAGAGCGCATTTTTTCAGCTTAAACTTCTTGAATTCAACCATTATTGGGTTCAAATACACATTTAGATTTGTGATCAGCCATCCACAACCACCACAATCCATAAGCTAAATGAGAGAGCAGCAGTGTGTTTCACATCAATGAGCTATGTAGATCAATATTAAGTGATATCCGTATCGCCGTCATCCTTACCTCAAAGCGTTTCTTCAAGTTTGATACCGACAGCAGTCGCACCATTGGAAGAAAGGGAGTGTTTTATGTCACATGATCTGTAAAGACTCCAAACATTCATGAATTATAGACAACTCATGAACTAGGGTGTAAACATGTTTTGATTCAACTCATGAACTAGGGTGTAAACATGTTTTGATTCAACTCAGGTATTATATTGAATGTAGGCTTCCTGTTCTGCGTGTGTTCCAGTGTGTTCATGTGTGTAAAATTGCCTCGTCTGAGAGTGTAGGCCACCAGCAGTGGTGTAGGTCTAGTGGAGGGTAAACACAAGTAAACGCAATTGACCCACTTTTTTCAGACAAATGCATTGAAGTATTGGGAGCGTTACTTTTTTCACCGCGACTGGCTATCAGAGTTTACCCACCAATATTTTTGACCACTACATCACTGGTTACTGGTTCGGCCTATCAGAGTTTACCCACCTATTATCTTACCACTACATCACTGGTTACTGGTTCGGCCTATCAGAGATTACCCACCAATATTTTGACCACTACATCACTGGTTACTGGTTCCACTACGTCACTGGCTATGGTTCAGCCTAGAGTTTACCCACCAATATTTTGACCACTACGTGGCACTGGTTACTGGTTCCACCTATCAGAGTTTACCCACCAATATTTTGACCACTACGTCACTGGCTACTGGTTCGGCCTATCAGAGTTTACCCACCAATATTTTGACCACTACGTCACTGGTTACTGGTTCGGCCTATCAGAGTTTACCCACCAATATTTTGACCATTACATCACTGGTTACTGGTTCAGCCTATCAGAGTTTACCCACCAATATATTGACCACTACGTCACTGGTTACTGGTTCGGCCTATCAGAGTTTACCCACCAATATTTTGACCACTACGTCACTGGCTACTGGTTCGGCCTATCAGAGTTTACCCACCAATATTTTGACCACTACATCACTGGTTACTGGTTCGGCCTATCAGAGTTTACCCACCAATATTTTGACCACTACGTCACTGGCTACTGGTTCAGCCTATCAGAGTTTACCCACCAATATTTTGACCACTACGTCACTGGCTACTGGTTCGGCCTATCAGAGTTTACCCACCAATATTTTGACCACTACGTTGGCTACTGGTTCCCTACCCCAATATTTTGACCACTACGTCACTGGCTACTGGTTCGGCCTATCAGAGTTTACCCACCAATATTTTGACCACTACGTCACTGGCTACTGGTTCGGCCTATCAGAGTTTACCCACCAATATTTTGACCACTACGTCACTGGCTACTGGTTCAGCCTATCAGAGTTTACCCACCAATATTTTGACCACTACGTCACTGGCTACTGGTTCAGCCTATCAGAGTTTACCCACCAATTTACCCACAGAGTTTAATATTTTGATCAGAGGCTTTACCCACCAATATTTTGACCACTACGTCACTGGCTACTGGTTCGGCCTATCAGAGTTTACCCACCAATATTTTGACCACTACGTCACTGGACTGGTGTCAGTGTACATATTTTGACCACTACGTCACTGGCTACTGGTTCGTATCAGAGTTTACCCACCAATATTTTGACCACTCAGGCTACTGGTTTAGAGTTTACCCACCAATATTTTGACCACTACTGGCTACTGGTCACTGGCTACTGGTTCAGCCTATCAGAGTTTACCCACCAATATTTTGACCACTACGTCACTGGCTACTGGTTCGGCCTATCAGAGTTTACCCACCAATATTTTGACCACTACGTCACTGGCTACTGGTTCAGCCCACTATCACTGGCTACTGGTTCAGCCTATCAGAGTTTACCCACCAATATTTTGACCACTACATCACTGGCTACTGGTTCAGCCTATCAGAGTTTACCCACCAATATTTTGACCACTACATCACTGGCTACTGGTTCGGCCTATCAGAGTTTACCCACCAATATTTTGACCACTACGTCACTGGCTACTGGTTCGGCCTATCAGAGTTTACCCACCAATATTTTGACCACTACGTCACTGGCTACTGGTTCGGCCTATCAGAGTTTACCCACCATATTTTGACCACTACGTCACTGGCTACTGGTTCAGCCTATCAGAGTATATTTTGACCACTACGTCACTGGCTACTGGTTCACCTATCAGAGTTTACCCACCAATATTTTGACCACTACTGTCACTGGCTACTGGTTCTAGCCTATCAGAGTTTACCCACCAATATTTTGACCACTACATCACTGGCTACTGGTTCAGCCTATCAGAGTTTACCCACCAATATTTTGACCACTACGTCACTGGCTACTGGTTCAGCCTATCAGAGTTTACCCACCAATATTTTGACCACTACGTCACTGGCTTTGGTTCACCTATCAGAGTTTACCCACCAATATTTTGACCACTACGTCACTGGCTACTGGTTCGGCCTATCAGAGTTTACCCACCAATATTTTGACCACTACGTCACTGGCTACTGGTTCGGCCTATCAGAGTTTACCCACCAATATTTTGACCACTACGTCACTGGCTACTGGTTCAGCCTATCAGAGTTTACCCACCAATATTTTGACCACTACGTCACTGGCTACTGGTGTCATGTACATATTTTGACCACTACGTCACTGGCTACTGGTTCAGTTCAGCCTATCAGAGTTTACCCACCAATATTTTGACCACTACATCACTGGCTACTGGTTCAGCCTATCAGAGTTTACCCACCAATATTTTGACCACTACATCACTGGCTACTGGTTCACCTATCAGAGTTTACCCACCAATATTTTGACCACTACGTCACTGGCTACTGGTTCAGCCTATCAGAGTTTACCCACCAATATTTTGACCACTACGTCACTGGCTACTGGTTCAGGCCTATCAGAGTTTACCCACCAATATTTTGACCACTACGTCACTGGCTACTGGTTCAATCAGAGTTTACCCACCAATATTTTGACCACTACGTCACTGGCTACTGGTTCACTGGCTACTGGTTCCTATCAGAGTTTACCCACCAATATTTTGACCACTACATCACTGGCTACTGGTTCGGCCTATCAGAGTTTACCCACCAATATTTTGACCACTACGTCACTGGCTACTGGTTCAGAGTTTACCCACCAATATTTTGACCACTATCAGAGTTTACCCACCAATATTTTGACCACTACGTCACTGGCTACTGGTTCAGCCTATCAGAGTTTACCCACCAATATTTTGACCACTACGTCACTGGCTACTGGTTCGGCCTATCAGAGTTTACCCACCAATATTTTGACCACTACGTCACTGGCTACTGGTTTATCAGAGTTTACCCACCAATATTTTGACCACTACGTCACTGGCTACTGGTTTACCCAGCCTATCAGGTTCAGCCTAGTTTACCCACCAATATTTTGACCACTACGTCACTGGCTACTGGTTCAGCCTATCAGAGTTTACCCACCAATATTTTGACCACTACGTCACTGGCTACTGGTGTCATTTTGACATATTTTGACCACTACGTCACTGGCTACTGGTTCAGCCTATCAGAGTTTACCCACCAATATTTTGACCACTACATCACTGGCTACTGGTTCGCCTATCAGAGTTTACCCACCAATATTTTGACCACTACGTCACTGGTTACTGGTTCGGCCTATCAGAGTTTACCCACCAATATTTTGACCACTACGTCACTGGCTACTGGTTCCACTACCTATCAGAGTTTACCCACCAATATTTTGACCACTACGTCACTGGCTACTGGTTCAGCCTATCAGAGTTTACCCACCAATATTTTGACCACTACGTCACTGGCACTGGTTCGGCCTATCAGAGTTTACCCACCAATATTTTGACCACTACGTCACTGGCTACTGGTTCAGCCTATCAGAGTTTACCCACCAATATTTTGACCACTACGTCACTGGCTACTGGTTCAGCCTATCAGAGTTTACCCACCAATATTTTGACCACTACGTCACTGGCTACTGGTTCAGCCTATCAGAGTTTACCCACCAATATTTTGACCACTACATCACTGGCTACTGGTTCTGCCTATCAGAGTTTACCCACCAATATTTTGACCACTACGTCACTGGTTACTGGTTCAGCCTATCAGAGTTTACCCACCAATATTTTGACCACTACGTCACTGGCTACTGGTTCGGCCTATCAGAGTTTACCCACCAATATTTTGACCACTACGTCACTGGCTACTGGTTCGGCCTATCAGAGTTTACCCACCAATATTTTGACCACTACGTCACTGGCTACTGGTTCAGCCTATCAGAGTTTACCCACCAATATTTTGACCACTACGTCACTGGCTACTGGTGTATCAGAGTTTACCCACCAATATTTTGACCACTACGTCACTGGCTACTGGTTTACCCACCAATATTTTGACCACTACATCACTGGCTACTGGTTCAGCCTATCAGAGTTTACCCACCAATATTTTGACCACTACATCACTGGCTACTGGTTCGGCCTATCAGAGTTTACCCACCAATATTTTGACCACTACGTCACTGGCTACTGGTTCAGCCTATCAGAGTTTACCCACCAATATTTTGACCACTACGTCACTGGCTACTGGTTCAGCCTATCAGAGTTTACCCACCAATATTTTGACCACTACGTCACTGGCTACTGGTTCGGCCTATCAGAGTTTACCCACCAATATTTTGACCACTACGTCACTGGCTACTGGTTCAGCCTATCAGAGTTTACCCACCAATATTTTGACCACTACATCACTGGCTACTGGTTCCATCAGAGTTTACCCACCAATATTTTGACCACTACGTCACTGGCTACTGGTTCGGCCTATCAGAGTTTACCCACCAATATTTTGACCACTACGTCACTGGCTACTGGTTCAGCCTATCAGAGTTTACCCACCAATATTTTGACCACTACGTCACTGGCTACTGGTTCGGCCTATCAGAGTTTACCCACCAATATTTTGACCACTACGTCACTGGCTACTGGTTCGGCCTATCAGAGTTTACCCACCAATATTTTGACCACTACGTCACTGGCTACTGGTTATTTTGACCACTACGCCTATCAGAGTTTACCCACCAATATTTTGACCACTGGCTACTGGTTCAGCCTATCAGAGTTTACCCACGTCACTGGCTACTGGTTCAGCCTATCAGAGTTTACCCACCAATATTTTGACCACTACGTCACTGGCTACTGGTTCGGCCTATCAGAGTTTACCCACCAATATTTTGACCACTACGTCACTGGCTACTGGTTCGGCCTATCAGAGTTTACCCACCAATATTTTGACCACTACATCACTGGCTACTGGTTCGGCCTATCAGAGTTTACCCACCAATATTTTGACCACTACATCACTGGCTACTGGTTCTGCCTATCAGAGTTTACCCACCAATATTTTGACCACTACGTCACTGGTTACTGGTTCAGCCTATCAGAGTTTACCCACCAATATTTTGACCACTACGTCACTGGCTACTGGTTCGGCCTATCAGAGTTTACCCACCAATAATTTGACCACTACGTCACTGGCTACTGGTTCGGCCTATCAGAGTTTACCCACCAATATTTTGACCACAACGTCACTGGCTACTGGTTCAGCCTATCAGAGTTTACCCACCAATATTTTGACCACTACGTCACTGGCTACTGGTGTCAGTGTACATATTTTGACCACTACGTCACTGGCTACTGGTTCAGCCTATCAGAGTTTACCCACCAATATTTTGACCACTACATCACTGGCTACTGGTTCAGCCTATCAGAGTTTACCCACCAATATTTTGACCACTACATCACTGGTTACTGGTTCGGCCTATCAGAGTTTACCCACCAATATTTTGACCACTACGTCACTGGCTACTGGTTCAGCCTATCAGAGTTTACCCACCAATATTTTGACCACTACGTCACTGGCTACTGGTTCAGCCTATCAGAGTTTACCCACCAATATTTTGACCACTACGTCACTGGCTACTGGTTCGGCCTATCAGAGTTTACCCACCAATATTTTGACCACTACGTCACTGGCTACTGGTTCGGCCTATCAGAGTTTACCCACCAATATTTTGACCACTACATCACTGGCTACTGGTTCGGCCTATCAGAGTTTACCCACCAATATTTTGACCACTACGTCACTGGCTACTGGTTCGGCCTATCAGAGTTTACCCACCAATATTTGACCACTGGCTACTGGTTCAGCCTATCAGAGTTTACCCACCAATATTTTGACCACTACGTCACTGGCTACTGGTTCAGCCTATCAGAGTTTACCCACCAATATTTTGACCACTACGTCACTGGCTACTGGTTCCTATCAGAGTTTACCCACCTATCAGAGTTTACCCACCAATATTTTGACCACTACGTCACTGGCTACTGGTTCAGCCTATCAGAGTTTACCCCCCAATATTTTGACCACTACGTCACTGGCTACTGGTTCAGCCTATCAGAGTTTACCCACCAATATTTTGACCACTACGTCACTGGCTACTGGTTCAGCCTATCAGAGTTTACCCACCAATATTTTGACCACTACGTCACTGGCTACTGGTTCAGCCTATCAGAGTTTACCCACCAATATTTTGACCACTACGTCACTGGCTACTGGTGTCAGTGTACATATTTTGACCACTACGTCACTGGCTACTGGTTCAGCCTATCAGAGTTTACCCACCAATATTTTGACCACTACGTCACTGGCTACTGGTTCGGCCTATCAGAGTTTACCCACCAATATTTTGACCACTACGTCACTGGCTACTGGTTCGGGCTATCAGAGTTTACCCACCAATATTTTGACCACTACATCACTGGTTACTGGTTCGGCCTATCAGAGTTTACCCACCAATATTTTGACCACTACGTCACTGGCTACTGGTTCAGCCTATTTTGACAGAGTTTACCCACCAATATTTTGACCACTACATCACTGGCTACTGGTTCAGCCTATCAGAGTTTACCCACCAATATTTTGACCACTACGTCACTGGCTACTGGTTCGGCCTATCAGAGTTTACCCACCAATATTTTGACCACTACGTCACTGGCTACTGGTTCGGCCTATCAGAGTTTACCCACCAATATCTTTGACCACTTTGACCACTACGTCACTGGCTACTGGTTCAGCCTATCAGAGTTTACCCACCAATATTTTGACCACTACGTCACTGGCTACTGGTTCGGCCTATCAGAGTTTACCCACCAATATTTTGACCACTACGTCACTGGCTACTGGTTCAGCCTATCAGAGTTTACCCACCAATATTTTGACCACTACATCACTGGCTACTGGTTCGGCCTATCAGAGTTTACCCACCAATATTTTGACCACTACATCACTGGCTACTGGTTCTGCCTATCAGAGTTTACCCACCATTAATTTGACCACTACGTCACTGGTTACTGGTTCAGCCTATCAGAGTTTACCCACCAATATTTTGACCACTACGTCACTGGCTACTGGTTCGGCCTATCAGAGTTTACCCACCAATATTTTGACCACTACGTCACTGGCTACTGGTTCGGCCTATCAGAGTTTACCCACCAATATTTTGACCACTACGTCACTGGCTACTGGTTCAGCCTATCAGAGTTTACCCACCAATATTTTGACCACTACGTCACTGGCTACTGGTGTCACTGGACCACTACGTCACTGGCTACTTGTTCAGCCTATCAGAGTTTACCCACCAATATTTTGACCACTACATCACTGGCTACTGGTTCAGCCTATCAGAGTTTACCCACCAATATTTTGACCACTACATCACTGGCTACTGGTTCACTATTTTGACCACTACGTCACTGGCTACTGGTTCCCTATCAGAGTTTACCCACCAATATTTTGACCACTACGTCACTGGCTACTGGTTCAGCCTATCAGAGTTTACCCACCAATATTTTGACCACTACGTCACTGGCTACTGGTTCGGCCTATCAGAGTTTACCCACCAATATTTTGACCACTACGTCACTGGCTACTGGTTCAGCCTATCAGAGTTTACCCACCAATATTTTGACCACTACGTCACTGGCTACTGGTTCGGCCTATCAGAGTTTACCCACCAATATTTTGACCACTACGTCACTGGCTACTGGTTCGGCCTATCAGAGTTTACCCACCAATATTTTGACCACTACGTCACTGGCTACTGGTTCAGCCTATTTTACCCACCAATATTTTGACCACTACGTCACTGGCTACTGGTTCAGCCTATCAGAGTTTACCCACCAATATTTTGACCACTACGTCACTGGCTACTGGTTCGGCCTATCAGAGTTTACCCACCAATATTTTGACCACTACGTCACTGGCTACTGGTTCAGCCTATCAGAGTTTACCCACCAATATTTTGACCACTACGTCACTGGCTACTGGTTCAGCCTATCAGAGTTTCACCCACCAAATATTTTGACCACTACGTCACTGGCTACTGGTTCAGCCTATCAGAGTTTACCCACCAATATTTTGACCACTACGTCACTGGCTACTGGTTACTGGTTCCTATCAGAGTTTACCCACCAATATTTTGACCACTACGTCACTGGCTACTGGTGTCAGTGTACAATATTTTGACCACTACGTACTTTTGACCACTATTTTGACCACTCACTGGCTACTGGTTCAGCCTATCAGAGTTTACCCACCAATATTTTGACCACTACGTCACT
This sequence comes from Oncorhynchus tshawytscha, assembly GCF_018296145.1. Classification (NCBI taxonomy): domain Eukaryota; kingdom Metazoa; phylum Chordata; class Actinopteri; order Salmoniformes; family Salmonidae; genus Oncorhynchus; species Oncorhynchus tshawytscha. The sequence goes on along the minus strand of NW_024609597.1, from coordinate 7,342 downwards.
GGCTACTGGTTCAGCCTATCAGAGTTTACCCACCAATATTTTGACCACTACGTCACTGGCACTGGTTCTACTGGTTGGCTACTGCCTATCAGAGTTTACCCACCAATATTTTGACCACTACGTCACTGGCTACTGGTTCGGCCTATCCACTATTTTGACCACTACGTCACTGGCTACTGGTTCAGCCTCAGAGTTTACCCACCAATATTTTGACCACTACGTCACTGGCTACTGGTTCAGCCTATCAGAGTTTACCCACCAATATTTTGACCACTACGTCACTGGCTACTGGTTCAGCCTATCAGAGTTTACCCACCAATATTTTGACCACTACATCACTGGTTACTGGTTCGGCCTATCAGAGTTTACCCACCAATATTTTGACCACTACGTCACTGGCTACTGGTTCGGCCTATCAGAGTTTACCCACCAATATTTTGACCACTACGTGGCTACTGGCTACTGGTTTACCCACCAATATTTTGACCTACTGGCACTGGTTCAGTTTTTACCCACCAATATTTTGACCACTACGTCACTGGCTACTGGTTCAGCCTATCAGAGTTTACCCACCAATATTTTGACCACTACGTCACTGGCTACTGGTTCACTGGTTTACTATTTTGACCACTTCACTGGCTACTGGTTCAGCCTATCAGAGTTTACCCACCAATATTTTGACCACTACGTCACTGGCTACTGGTTCAGCCTATCAGAGTTTACCCACCAATATTTTGACCACTACGTCACTGGCTACTGGTTCGGCCTATCAGAGTTTACCCACCAATATTTTGACCACTACGTCACTGGCTACTGGTTCGGCCTATCAGAGTTTACCCACCAATATTTTGACCACTACGTCACTGGCTACTGGTTCAGCCTATCAGAGTTTACCCACCAATATTTTGACCACTACGTCACTGGCTACTGGTTTACCCACCAATATTTTGACCACTACGTCAGCTACTGGTGTCAGTGTACATATTTTGACCACTACGTCACTGGCTACTGGTTCAGCCTATCAGAGTTTACCCACCAATATTTTGACCACTACATCACTGGCTACTGGTTCAGCCTATCAGAGTTTACCCACCAATATTTTGACCACTACGTCACTGGCTACTGGTTCGGCCTATCAGAGTTTACCCACCAATATTTTGACCACTACGTCACTGGCTACTGGTTCAGCCTATCAGAGTTTACCCACCAATATTTTGACAACTACGTCACTGGCTACTGGTTCGGCCTATCAGAGTTTACCCCCCAATATTTTGACCACTACGTCACTGGCTACTGGTTCGGCCTATCAGAGTTTACCCACCAATATTTTGACCACTACGTCACTGGCTACTGGTTCAGCCTATCAGAGTTTACCCACCAATATTTTGACCACTACGTCACTGGCTACTGGTTCAGCCTATCAGAGTTTACCCACCAATATTTTGACCACTACGTCACTGGCTACTGTTCTGGCTACTGGTTCCCTATCAGAGTTTACCCACCAATATTTTGACCACTACGTCACTGGCTACTGGTTCGGCCTATCAGAGTTTACCCACCAATATTTTGACCACTACGTCACTGGCTACTGGTTCAGCCTATCAGAGTTTACCCACCAATATTTTGACCACTACGTCACTGGCTACTGGTTCAGAGTTTACCCACCAATATTTTGACCACTACGTCACTGGCTACTGGTTCAGCCTATCAGAGTTTACCCACCAATATTTTGACCACTACGTCACTGGCTACTGGTTCAGCCTATCAGAGTTTACCCACCAATATTTTGACCACTACGTCACTGGCTACTGGTTCAGCCTATCAGAGTTTACCCACCAATATTTTGACCACTACGTCACTGGCTACTGGTTCAGCCTATCAGAGTTTACTGGTTCACTGGCCTATTCAGCCTATCAGAGTTTACCCACCAATATTTTGACCACTACGTCACTGGCTACTGGTTCAGGTTCCTATCAGAGTTTACCCACCAATATTTTGACCACTACATCACTGGTTACTGGTTCGGCCTATCAGAGTTTACCCACCAATATTTTGACCACTACGTTTACTGGTTCCCTATCAGAGTTTACCCACCAATATTTTGACCACTACGTCACTGGCTACTGGTTCAGCCTATCAGAGTTTACCCACCAATATTTTGACCACTACGTCACTGGCTACTGGTTCGGCCTATCAGAGTTTACCCACCAATATTTTGACCACTACGTCACTGGCTACTGGTTCGGCCTATCAGAGTTTACCCACCAATATTTTGACCACTACGTCACTGGCTACTGGTTCAGCCTATCAGAGTTTACCCACCAATATTTTGACCACTACATCACTGGCTACTGGTTCGGCCTATCAGAGTTTACCCACCAATATTTTGACCACTACATCACTGGCTACTGGTTCGGCCTATCAGAGTTTACCCACCAATTTTTGACCACTACGTCACTGGTTACTGGTTCAGCCTATCAGAGTTTACCCACCAATATTTTGACCACTACGTCACTGGCTACTGGTTCGGCCTATCAGAGTTTACCCACCAATATTTTGACCACTACGTCACTGGCTACTGGTTCGGCCTATCAGAGTTTACCCACCAATATTTTGACCACTACGTCACTGGCTACTGGTTCAGCCTATCAGAGTTTACCCACCAATATTTTGACCACTACGTCACTGGCTACTGGTGTCAGCCCACTACGTCACTGGCTACTTACCTATCAGAGTTTACCCACCAATATTTTGACCACTACGTCACTGGCTACTGGTTCAGCCTATCAGAGTTTACCCACCAATATTTTGACCACTACATCACTGGCTACTGGTTCAGCCTATCAGAGTTTACCCACCAATATTTTGACCACTACGTCACTGGCTACTGGTTCACCTGGTTTACCCACCAATATTTTGACCACTACGTCACTGGTTACTGGTTCCCTATCAGAGTTTACCCACCAATATTTTGACCACTACGTCACTGGCTACTGGTTCGTTTACCTACTCAGAGTTTACCCACCAATATTTTGACCACTACGTCACTGGCTACTGGTTCAGCCTATCAGAGTTTACCCACCAATATTTTGACCACTACGTCACTGGCTACTGGTTCAGCCTATCAGAGTTTACCCACCAATATTTTGACCACTACGTCACTGGCTACTGGTTTACCCACCAATATTTTGACCTATCAGAGTTTACCCACCAATATTTTGACCACTACGTCACTGGCTACTGGTTCGCCTATCAGAGTTTACCCACCAATATTTTGACCACTACGTCACTGGCTACTGGTTCAGCCTATCAGAGTTTACCCACCAATATTTTGACCACTACGTCACTGGCTACTGGTTCAGGCCTATCAGAGTTTACCCACCAATATTTTGACCACTACGTCACTGGCTACTGGTTCAGCCTATCAGAGTTTACCCACCAATATTTTGACCACTACGACTGGCTACTGGTTCGCCTATCAGAGTTTACCCACCAATATTTTGACTGGCTACTGGTTCAGCCTATCAGAGTTTACCCACCAATATTTTGACCACTACGTCACTGGCTACTGTTCAGCCTATCAGAGTTTACCCACCAATATTTTGACCACTACGTCACTGGCTACTGGTTCGGCCTATCAGAGTTTACCCACCAATATTTTGACCACTACGTCACTGGCTACTGGTTCAGCCTATCAGAGTTTACCCACCAATATTTTGACCACTACGTCACTGGCCTGGTTCGGCCTATCAGAGTTTACCCACCAATATTTTGACCACTACGTCACTGGCTACTGGTTCAGCCTATCAGAGTTTACCCACCAATATTTTGACCACTACGTCACTGGCTACTGGTTCAGCCTATCAGAGTTTACCCACCAATATTTTGACCACTACGTCACTGGCACTGGTTACTGGGCTACTGGTTCGGCCTATCAGGCCTATCAGAGTTTACCCACCAATATTTTGACCACTACGTCACTGGCTACTGGTTCAGCCTCAGAGTTTACCCACCAATATTTTGACCACTACGTCACTGGCTACTGGTCAGAGTTTACCCACCAATATTTTGACCACTACGTCACTGGCTACTGGTTCAGCCTATCAGAGTTTACCCACCAATATTTTGACCACTACGTCACTGGCTACTGGTTCAGCCTATCAGAGTACCCACCAATATTTTGACCACTACGTCACTGGCTACTGGTTCGGCCTATCAGAGTTTACCCACCAATATTTTGACCACTACAGCACTGGCTACTGGTTCGGCCTATCAGAGTTTACCCACCAATATTTTGACCACTACGTCACTGGCTACTGGTTCGGCCTATCAGAGTTTACCCACCAATATTTTGACCACTACGTCACTGGCTACTGGTTCGGCCTATCAGAGTTTACAGAGTTTACCCACCAATATTTTGACCACTACGTCACTGGCTACTGGTTCAGCCTATCAGAGTTTACCCACCAATATTTTGACCACTACATCACTGGCTACTGGTTCTGCCTATCAGAGTTTACCCACCAATATTTTGACCACTACGTCACTGGCTACTGGTTCAGCCTATCAGAGTTTACCCACCAATATTTTGACCACTACGTCACTGGCTACTGGTTCAGCCTATCAGAGTTTACCCACCAATATTTTGACCACTACGTCACTTACTGGTTCGACCACTACGTCACTGGCTACTGGTTCGGCCTATCAGAGTTTACCCACCAATATTTTGACCACTACGTCACTGGCTACTGGTTCAGCCTATCAGAGTTTACCCACCAATATTTTGACCACTACGTCACTGGCTACTGGTTCAGCCTATCAGAGTTTACCCACCAATATTTTGACCACTACGTCACTGGCTACTGGTTCAGCCTATCAGAGTTTACCCACCAATATTTTGACCACTACATCACTGGCTACTGGTTCAGCCTATCAGAGTTTACCCACCAATATTTTGACCACTACATCACTGGCTACTGGTTCGGCCTATCAGAGTTTACCCACCAATATTTTGACCACTACGTCACTGGCTACTGGTTCAGCCTATCAGAGTTTACCCACCAATATTTTGACCACTACTCACTGGTTACTGGTTCCCTATCAGAGTTTACCCACCAATATTTTGACCACTACGTCACTGGCTACTGGTTCGGCCTATCAGAGTTTACCCACCAATATTTTGACCACTACGTCACTGGCTACTGGTTCGCCTATCAGAGTTTACCCACCAATATTTTGACCACTACATCACTGGCTACTGGTTCGGCCTATCAGAGTTTACCCACCAATATTTTGACCACTACGTCACTGGCTACTGGTTCATCAGAGTTTACCCACCAATATTTTGACCACTACGGTCACTGGCTACTGGTTCAGCCTATCAGAGTTTACCCACCAATATTTTGACCACTACGTCACTGGCTACTGGTTCGGCCTATCAGAGTTTACCCACCAATATTTTGACCACTACGTCACTGGCTACTGGTTCATCAGAGTTTACCCACCAATATTTTGACCACTACGTCACTGGCTACTGGTTCAGCCTATCAGAGTTTACCCACCAATATTTTGACCACTGGTTCACGACCACTCACTGGCTACTGGTTCAGCCTATCAGGCTACTGTTTACCCACCAATATTTTGACCACTACGTCACTGGCTACTGGTGTCAGTGTTTACATATTTTGACCACTACGTCACTGGCTACTGGTTCAGCCTATCAGAGTTTACCCACCAATATTTTGACCACTACATCACTGGCTACTGGTTCAGGCCTATCAGAGTTTACCCACCAATATTTTGACCACTACGTCACTGGCTACTGGTTCGGAGTTTACCTATCAGGTTCAGCCTAGTTTACCCACCAATATTTTGACCACTACGTCACTGGCTACTGGTTCGCCTATCAGAGTTTACCCACCAATATTTTGACCACTACGTCACTGGCTACTGGTTCAGCCTATCAGAGTTTACCCACCAATATTTTGACCACTACGTCACTGGCTACTGGTTCGGCCTATCAGAGTTTACCCACCAATATTTTGACCACTACGTCACTGGCTACTGGTTCAGCCTATCAGAGTTTACCCACCAATATTTTGACCACTACGACTGGCTACTGGTTCGGCCTATCAGAGTTTACCCACCAATATTTTGACCACTACGTCACTGGCTACTGGTTCAGCCTATCAGAGTTTACCCACCAATATTTTGACCACTTCACTGGCTACTGGTTCACTATCAGAGTTTACCCACTAATTTGACCACTACGTCTACTGGTTCAGCCTATCAGAGTTTACCCACCAATATTTTGACCACTACATCACTGGCTACTGGTTCGCCTATCAGAGTTTACCCACCAATATTTTGACCACTACATCACTGGCTACTGGTTCTGCCCTATCAGAGTTTACCCACCAATATTTTGACCACTACGTCACTGGCTACTGGTTCAGCCTATCAGAGTTTACCCACCAATATTTTGACCACTACGTCACTGGCTACTGGTTCGGCCTATCAGAGTTTACCCCAATATTTTGACTATTTTTACCACTACGTCACTGGCTACTGGTTCGGCCTATCAGAGTTTACCCACCAATATTTTGACCACTACGTCACTGGCTACTGGTTCAGCCTATCAGAGTTTACCCACCAATATTTTGACCACTACGTCACTGGCTACTGGTTCAGTCAGAGTTTACCCACCAATATTTTGACCACTACGTCACTGGCTACTGGTTCAGCCTATCAGAGTTTACCCACCAATATTTTGACCACTACATCACTGGCTACTGGTTCAGCCTATCAGAGTTTACCTGGTTCTGGTTCAGCCTAGACCACTATCAGGCTAGTTTACCCACCAATATTTTGACCACTACGTCACTGGCTACTGGTTCGGCCTATCAGAGTTTACCCACCAATATTTTGACCACTACGTCACTGGCTACTGGTTCAGCCTATCAGAGTTTACCCACCAATATTTTGACCACTACGTCACTGGCTACTGGTTCAGCCTATCAGAGTTTACCCACCAATATTTTGACCACTACGTCACTGGCTACTGGTTCGGCCTATCAGAGTTTACCCACCAATATTTTGACCACTACTGGTTACTCACTGGTTACTGGTTCACTGGCTACTGGTTCAGCCTATCAGAGTTTACCCACCAATATTTTGACCACTACGTCACTGGCTACTGGTTCAGCCTATCAGAGTTTACCCACCAATATTTTGACCACTACGTCACTGGCTACTGGTTCGGCCTATCAGAGTTTACCCACCAATATTTTGACCACTACGTTGGCACTGGTTCCTATCAGAGTTTACCCACCAATATTTTGAC
>NW_024609596.1:240000-245605 GCF_018296145.1 Oncorhynchus tshawytscha | reverse complement strand
TCCAGTGTTGCAAGAGCACAAACACATCTGGGACAGGCTAGCACTGTAGTGTGTTGGCCCCTAACCCTGTGTGTGTTCCTCTCTCTTCCTCCCTCTTCCTCTCTCTTCCTTTTCCCCTCTCGCTCTCCTCTTCCTCCCTCTTTCCCCTCTCTCTTCCCTCTTCCCTCTCTCCGCTCTTCCCTCTTCCCCTCTCTTCCTCTACTTCCTTCTTCTCTCAATTCAATTCAAGGGGCTTTATTGGCATGGGAAACATGTTAACATTGCCAAAGAAAGTGAGGTAGATAATATACAAAAGTGAAATCAACAGTCTCTCTCTCTCTCTTCCTCCCCCCGCCCCCAGGGAGGTTACTTCCCTGAGCATGTGAAGTCTATGAGCAGTCTGAGATGGCTGAAACTCAACAGGACCGGCCTGTGTTATCTGCCAGAGGAGGTGGCTGCACTGCAGAAACTGGTGAGTACAGACTGTGATGTGTAGGGCCGACCCCATTTAGTCCACTACAGAACCTGGTGAGTTCAGACTGTGATGTGTTTAGTCCACTACAGGAACTGCGTACAGACTGTGGTGTGTAGGGCCTATTTAGTCCACTACAGGAACTGGTGAGTACAGACTGTGGTGTGTAGAGCCGACCCCATTTAGTCCACTACAGGAACTGGCACAGACTGTGGTGTGTAGGGCTGGTGAGTACAGACTGTGGTGTGTAGGGCCGACTCCCATTTAGTCCACTACAGGAACTGGTGAATACAGACTGGGCCGAATTCCCATTTAGTCCACTACAGGAACTGGTGAGTACAGACTGTGATGTAGGACCGCATGTGTTGATTGTTGCCTGATTACACATGGAAGTAGACCTATAGAACCTGTTACACAGAGAAGTAGACTATATACTACCTGGCCCTGATTACACATGGAAGTAGACCTATAGACTACCTGATTACACATGGAAGTAGACCTACCCTGATTACACATGGAAGTAGACCTATATACTACCTGGCCCTGATTACACATGGAAGTAGACCTATAGACTACCTGATTACACATGGAAGTAGACCTATATACTACCTGGCCCTGATTACACATGGAAGTAGACCATATACTACCTGGCCCTGATTACACATGGAAGTAGACCTATAGACTACCTGATTACACATAGAAGTAGACCTACTACCTGATTACACATAGAAGTAGACCTATAGACTACCTGTAGGTAGACCTATAGACTACCTGATTACACAGAGAAGTAGACCTATAGACTACCTGATTACACAGAAAGTAGACCTATAGACTACCTGATTACACAGAGAAGTAGACCTGACTGCCTGGCCCTGATTACACATGGAAGTAGACCTATAGACTACCTAATTACACAGAGAAGTAGACCTATAGACTACCTGATTACACATAGAAGTAGACCTAGGACTACCTGATTACACAGAGAAGTAGACCTATAGACTAGATTACACATGGAAGTAGACCTATAGACTACCTGATTACACATGGAAGTAGACCTATAGACTACCTGATTACACAGAGAAGTAGACCTATAGAACCTGATTACACATAGAAGTAGACCTATAGACTACCTGGCCCTGATTACACATGGAAGTAGACCTATAGACTACCTGATTACACATGGAAGTAGACCTATAGACTACCTGATTAGAAGTAGACCTACTACCTGATTACACATGGAAGTAGACCTATAGACTACCTGATTAGAGAAGTAGACTATAGACTACCTGATTACACATAGAAGTAGACCTATAGAACTAGGCCCTGATTACACATGGAAGTAGACCTATAGACTACCTGATTACACATGGAAGTAGACCTATAGACTACCTGATTACACATGGAAGTAGACCTATAGACTACCTGATTACACGTGGAAGTAGGTTTATAAATGTGTCCGTTTTGGGATCTGATAGTTCTTCTGATTTGGCTCAACTCTCCACCACTAATGAGAAGGTTTTCTTCACCTCAATCAGCAAGTAAATCAAGTCTGTTTTTATAGCTATTGAGAATGATTAGTTCCTCAACGTTGTGTGTGTGCCTCAGTGTGTGTGTGTGTGTGTGTGCCTCAGTGTGTGTGTGTGTGTGTGTGTGTGTGTGCCTCAGTGTGTGTGTGCCTCAGTGTGTGTGTGCCTCAGTGTGTGTGTGCCTCAGTGTGTGTGTGCCTCAGTGTGTGTGTGTGTGTGTGCCTCTGTGTGTGTGTGTGTGTGTGTGTGTGTGTGTGCCTCAGTGTGTGTGTGCCTCAGTGTGTGTGTGCCTCAGTGTGTGTGTGCCTCAGTGTGTGTGTGCCTCAGTGTGTGTGTGTGCCTCAGTGTGTGTGTGTGTGTGCCTCAGTGTGTGTGTGTGTGTGCCTCAGTGTGTGTGTGTGCCTCAGTGTGTGTGTGCCTCAGTGTGTGTGTGCCTCAGTGTGTGTGTGTGTGCCTCAGTGTGTGTGTGCCTCAGTGTGTGTGTGTCAGTGTGTGTGCCTCAGTGTGTGTGTGTGCCTCAGTGTGTGTGTGTGTGCCTCAGTGTGTGTGTGTGTGTGCCTCAGTGTGTGTGTGTGCCTCAGTGTGTGTGTGTGCCTGTGTGTGTGTGTGCCTCAGTGTGTGTGTGTGTGTGTGTGTGTGTGTGTGCCTCAGTGTGTGTGTGTGTGTGTGTGTGTGTGTGTGTGTGTGTGCCTCAGTGTGTGTGTGTGTGTGTGTGTGCCTCAGTGTGTATGAACTCTGTACTGTCAATCTGTCCTCAGGAACATCTGTCTGTGAGTCACAACAGCCTGACTACTCTACATGTGTGTGTGCCTCAGTGTGTGTGTGTGTGTGCCTCAGTGTGTGTGTGTGTGTGTGTGTGTGTGTGTGTGTGTGCCTCAGTGTGTGTGTGTGTGTGTGCCTCAGTGTGTGTGAACTCTGTACTGTCGATCTGTCCTCAGGAACATCTGTCTGTGAGTCACAACAGCCTGACTACTCTACATGTGTGTGTGCCTCAGTGTGTGTGTGTGTGTGTGTGTGTGTGTGTGTGTGTGTGCCTCAGTGTGTGTGAACTCTGTACTGTCGATCTGTCCTCAGGAACATCTGTCTGTGAGTCACAACAGCCTGACTACTCTACATGGAGAACTGTCCAGCCTGCCGAACCTCAGGGTAACTACACACACACACACACACACACACACACACACACACACACACACACACACACTCTCGCTTTCTGAGATGGGTTCAGGTGTGGAAAGGTCAACTTTGTTTCATGTTTTTAAGGCGGTGGTTGCCCGGGCCAACAACCTGAAGAACTCTGGAGTTCCTGATGACATCTTTCAGCTGGACGACCTCTCAGTCCTGGTGAGGAGATCTGTCTGTCTGTGTGTCTCTCTTTCGAGATATCCTTCTCTCTCCATCTCTCTTTCTTTCGAGATATCCTTCTGTCTCCATCTCTCTTTCTTTCTTTCTTTCTTTCTCTCGAGATATCCTTCTCTCTCCATCTCTCTTTCTTTCGAGATATCCTTCTCTCTCCATCTTTCTTTCTTTCCAGATATCCTTCTGTCTCCATCTCTCTCCAGATAGTCTGTGGTAATTGCCCATTAATCATAGAACAGTCTGTTCATGATCTGTTTTGTATGTTATTCAACATTCTACTGATGTTCTGCGTTCTACTGATGTTCTATGTCATTCTGTGTTCTTCAGGACCTGAGCTTCAACCAGCTGACTGAGATCCCCCGAGACCTGGAGAACTCCAAGAACATGCTGGTGCTCAACCTCAGCCACAACAGGTAGAACCTCTAACAGGTGGCATACATGCCTTATAACCTCTACTAACAACCTCAGCCACAACAGGTAGAACCTCTTATAATATGTTATAACAGGTGACTAACAGGCCTTATAACCTCTAATAACAACCTCAGCCACAACAGGTAGAAACTCTAACCTCTAACAACAACCTCAGCCACAACAGGTAGAACCTCTTATAATATGTTATAACAGGTGACTAACAGGCCTTATAACCTCTACTAACAACCTCAGCCACAACAGGTAGAACCTCTTATAATATGTTATAACAGGTGACTAACAGGCCTTCTAACCTCTACTAACAACCTCAGCCACAACAGGTAGAACCTCTTATAATATGTTATAACAGGTCACTAACAGGCCTTATAACTTAAGCTATAACAGGATATAAATATATCATACATACAGAGCCTTCTGAAAGTATTCAGACCCCTTGACTTTTACCGCATTTTGTTACGTTACGGCCTTATTTTAAAATGAATTAAATATTATTTTGTCTCTTACACACAATACCCTATAATGACATCACAATACCCTATAATGACATCACAATACCCTATAATGACATCACAATACCCTATAATGACATCACAATGCCCTATAATGACATCACAATGCCGTATAATGACATCACAATACCCTATAATGACATCACAATGCCCTATAATGACATCACAATGCCCTATAATGACATCACAATGCCCTATAAGGACATCACAATGCACTATAAGGACATCACAACACCCTATAATGACATCACAATACCCTATAAGGACAAAGTGAATACAGGTTTTTAGAACTGTTTGCAATCTATTAAAAATAAAGAACTGAAATGCCTTCTTTACATCAGTATTCCGACTCTTTGCTATGAGACGGAAATGAAGCTCAAGTGCTTCCTGTTTCCGTTGATCATCCTTGAGATGTTTCTACAACTGGATTCTGTGGTCTGATGAAACCAAGATTGAACTTTTTGGCCTGAATGTCAAGCGTCACATCTGGAGAAATCCTGGCACCATCCCTACGGTGAAGCATGGTGGTGGCAGCATCATGCTGTGGGGATGTTTTCAGCAGCAGGGACTGGGAGACTAGTCAGGGTCGAGGGAAAGATGAACAGAGCAAAGTACAAAGAGATCTTGATGTAAACCTGCTCCAGACCTCAGACAGTGTTCCAAGGTTCACCTTCCAACAGGACAACGACCCTAAGCACACAGCCAAGACAACGCAGGTGTGGCTTCGGGATAAGTCTCTGAATGTCCTTGACTGGACCAGCCAGAGCCCAAACTTGAACTCGATCAAACATCTCTGGAGAGACCTGAAAATAGCTGTGCAGCATTGCTCCCCATCCAACCTGACAGAGCTTGAGAGGATCTGCAGAGAAGAATGGGAGAAAATCCCTAAATACAGGTGTGCCAAGCTTGTAGAACCATACCCAAGAAGACTTGAGGCTGTAATCACTGCCAAAGGTGCTTTAACAAAGTACTGAGTAAAGGGTCAGAATACCTATGTATATGTGATATTTCAGTGTTTTATTTGTAAATATTAGCAAACATGAATAAAAACCAGTTTTTGCTTTTGTCATTATGGGGTATTGTGTGTAGATCGACTAGGTGGAAAAAACAATTGAATTCATTTGAAAATAAGGCTGTAACGTGAAAAAAGTCAAGGGGTCTGAATACTTTCCGAAGGCACTGTATCGTAGATTATTCTCCTCCTCCGAGCATCAATGCCATCCCTAACCAGTTGTTTATCAACCTGCCTTATAACCTAATACCGACCCTCCTCCTCCTCCTCTCCTCCCAGCATCGATGCCATCCCTAACCAGTTGTTTATCAACCTGCCT
>NW_024609596.1:185000-235000 GCF_018296145.1 Oncorhynchus tshawytscha | reverse complement strand
TGTTGGGGACAGTAGGTTATCTGAATCTGTTGGGGACAGTAGGTCATCTGATCTGTTGGACAGTAGGTCATCTGGGTGACCTGGATCTGTTGGGGACAGTAGGTCATCTGATCTGTTGTGACAGTAGGTCATCTGGGTAGACCTGGATCTGTTGGGGACTTTAGGTCATCTGATCTGTTGATGACAGTAGGTCATCTGGGTGACCTGGATCTGTTGGGGACAGTAGGTCATCTGATCTGTTGATGACAGTAGGTCATCTGGATAGACCTGGATCTGTTGGGGACAGTAGGTCATCTGGGTAGACCTGGATCTGTTGGGGACAGTAGGTCATCTGGGTAGACCTGGATCTGTTGGGGACAGTAGGTCATCTGGGTAGACCTGGATCTGTTGGACAGTAGGTCATCTGGGTAGACCTGGATCTGTTGGGGACAGTAGCTCATCTGGGTAGACCTGGATCTGTTGGACAGTAGGTCATCTGGGTAGACCTGGATCTGTTGGACAGTAGGTCATCTGATCTGTTGGTGACAGTAGGTCATCTGGGTAGACCTGGATCTGTTGGACAGTAGGTCATCTGATCTGTTGGGGACAGTAGGTCATCTGGGTAGACCTGGATCTGTTGGGGACAGTAGGTTATCTGGGTAGACCTGGATCTGTTGGGGACAGTAGGTCATCTGGGTAGACCTGGATCTGTTGGGGACAGTAGGTCATCTGATCTGTTTGTGACAGTAGGACATCTGGGTGACCTGTCTGTTGTGGACAGTAGGTCATCTGGGTGACCTGGATCTGTTGTCAGTAGTCATCTGGGTAGACCTGGATCTGTTGGGGACAGTAGGTCATCTGGGTGACCTGGATCTGTTGGACTGTGGTCATCTGGGTCCTGGATCTGTTGGGGACAGGTCATCTGATCTGTTTGTGACAGTAGGACATCTGGGTAGACCTTGATCTGTTGTGGACAGTAGGTCATCTGGGTAGACCTGGATCTGTTGGGGACAGTAGGTCATCTGATCTGTTGGTGACAGTAGGTCATCTGGGTAGACCTGGATCTGTTGGGGACAGTAGGTCATCTGGGTAGACCTGGATCTGTTGGGGACAGTAGGTCATCTGATCTGTTGGTGACAGTAGGTCATCTGGGTAGACCTGGATCTGTTGGGGACAGTAGGTCATCTGGGTAGACCTGGATCTGTTGGGGACAGTAGGTCATCTGATCTGTTGGTGACAGTAGCTCATCTGGATAGACCTGATCTGTTGGTGACAGTAGGTCATCTGATCTGTTGGTGACAGTAGGTCATCTGATCTGTTATGACAGTAGCTCATCTGGGTAGACCCTGATCTGTTTGGGACAGTAGGTCATCTGGGGAGACCCTGATCTGTTTGGGACAGTAGGTCATCTGATCTGTTGGTGACAGTAGGTCATCTGGGTAGACCTGGATCTGTTGGGGACAGTAGCTCATCTGGATAGACCTGGATCTGTTGGTGACAGTAGGTCATCTGATCTGTTGGTGACAGTAGGTCAAAACTTATCTGTTGGTGACAGTAGGTCATCTGGGTAGACCTGGATCTGTTGGGGACAGTAGCTCATCTGGGTAGACCTGGATCTGTTGGTGACAGTAGCTCATCTGGGTAGACCTGATCTGTTGGTGACAGTAGCTCATCTGGGTAGACCTGATCTGTTGGTGACAGTAGCTCATCTGGGTAGACCTGATCTGTTGGTGACAGTAGCTCATCTGGGTAGAGCAGCATTCTGACCTCATCTTTGAGGGTGAGTTCAGGGGCTGCAGATGGGTCCAACAACACTGCTCGTTCGTTGACGTAGACGTCACAGGTTTGGACTTAAACTGCGCCCTTTGTCTCACCCCCTGTCTCTGTCTCTCTCCAGTCTGCTATCTGTAAGCTGGGGAGGTTGAAGAAGCTTTATGTGAACAGTAACAAGCTGGACTTTGATGGAGTTCCGTCTGGCGTGGGGAAGTTATCCAGTCTGCAGGAGTTCATGGCTGCTAACAACAACCTGGAACTAATACCCGAGGGACTCTGTAGGTGGGTACCTCACGTCATACCCGAGGGACTCTGTAGGTGGGTACCTCACGTCATACCCGAGGGACTCTGTAGGTGGGTACCTCACGTCATACCCGAGGGACTCTAGGTGGGTACCTCACGTCATACCCGAGGGACTCTGTAGGTGGGTACCTCACGTCATACCCGAGGGACTCTGTAGGTGGGTACCTCACGTCATACCCGAGGGACTCTAGGTGTGTACCTCACGTCATACCCGAGGGACTCTGTAGGTGGGTACCTCACGTCATACCCGAGGGACTCTGTAGGTGGGTACCTCACGTCATACCCGAGGGACTCTGTCAGTAGACACACACTTAAGGCGTCCGCATGCTTCCCAGCCGGTATTTCATGATGCCATTTTGTGACATGTTTTGATGTTTTGGACAGTACCTGCTGTGTAGTGGATCAACTTGTTGTTGTGTAGGTGTGGGAAGCTGAAGAAGTTGGTTCTGAATAAGAATCGTCTGGTGACTCTTCCTGAAGCCATCCACTTCCTCGTCGACCTAGAGGTACACACTGTCCTCTGTTCTAGATTCTAGATGTTCTGCCCTGTGTTCTAGGTTCTAACTGTTCTAGGTGTTTTGCCCTGTGTTCTAGGTTCTAGACATTCTACCCTGTGTTCTAGGTTCAAAATGTTCTAGATGTTCTGTTCTAGGTTTTAGATGTTCTAGGTTGTAAGTGGTCTCTCCTCTGTGTGTGTTCTAGGTTCTAGATGTACGTGAGAACCCCAACCTGGTGATGCCTCCCAAGCCGGTGGACAGGACAGCAGAGTGGTACAACATCGACTTCTCTCTTCAGAACCAACTGAGACTGGCTGGAGCATCCCCTGCTGTAATATCTGCTGCAGGGGGAGGTGGGTCTGGGTCCTGGGGAGGTGGGTCTGGGTCCTGGGGAGGTGGGTCTGGGTCCTGGGGAGGTGGGTCTGGGTCCTGGGGAGGTGGGTCTGGGTCCTGGGGAGGTGGGTCTGGGTCCTGGGGAGGTGGGTCTGGGTCCTGGGGAGGTGGGTCTGGGTCCTGGGGAGGTGGGTCTGGGTCCTGGGGAGGTGGGTCTGGGTCCTGGGGAGGTGGGTCTGGGTCCTGGGGAGGTGGGTCTGGGTCTTGGGGAGGTGGGTCTGGGTCTTGGGGAGGTGGGTCTGGGTCCTGGGGAGGTGGGTCTGGGTCCTGGGGAGGTGGGTCTGGGTCCTGGGGAGGTGGGTCTGGGTCCTGGGGAGGTGGGTCTGGGTCCTGGGGAGGTGGGTCTGGGTTTAGGGAGGTGGGTCTGGGTCCTGGGGAGGTGGGTCTGGGTCTAGGGAAGGTGGGTCTGGGTCTAGGGGAGGTGGGTCTGGGTCTAGGGGAGGTGGGTCTGGGTCTAGGGAGGTGGGTCTGGGTCTAGGGAAGGTGGGTCTGGGTCTAGGGGAGGTGGGTCTGGGTCTAAGGGAGGTGGGTCTGGGTCTAGGGGAGGTGGGTCTAGGGGAAGTGGGTCTGGGTCTGGGTCTAGGGAGATGGGTCTGGGTTTAGGGGAGATGGGTTTTAGGGGAGATGGGTCTGGGTTTAGGGGAGATGGGTCTGGGTTTAGGGGAGATGGGTCTGGGTCCTGGGGAGATGGGTCTGGGTCCTGGGGAGATGGGTCTGGGTCCTGGGGAGGTGGGTCTGGGTCCTGGGGAGGTGGGTCTGGGTCCTGGGGAGGTGGGTCCTGGGGAGGTGGGTCCGGGCCCGGGGAGGTGGGTCTGGGCCCGGGGGAGGTGGGTCTGGGTTTAGGGGAGGTGGGTCTGGGTTTAGGGGAGGTGGGTCTGGGTTTAGGGGAGGTGGGTCTGGGGGAGGTGGGTCTGGGTTTAGGGGAGGTGGGTCTGGGGGAGGTGGGTCTAGGGGAGGTGGGTCTGGGTCTAGGGAAGGTGGGTCTGGGTCTGGGGAGGTGGGTCTAGGGAGGTGGGTCTGGGTCTAGGGGAGGTGGGTCTGGGTCTAGGGAAGGTGGGTCTGGGTCTAGGGGAGGTGGGTCTGGGTCTAGGGGAGGTGGGTCTAGGGAAGTGGGTCGGGGTCTAGGGGAGGTGGGTCTAGGGGAGGTGGGTCTAGGGAGGTGGGTCTAGGGGAGGTGGGTCTGGGTTTAGTGGGTCTAGGGGAGGTGGGTCTGGGGGAGGTGGGTTTGGGGGAGGTGGGTCTGGGTTTAGGGGAGGTGGGTCTGGGTTTAGGGGAGGTGGGTCTGGGTCTAGGGAGATGGGTCTGGGTTTAGGGTGAGGTGGGTCTGGGGAGGTGGGTCTAGGGAGGTGGGTCTGGGTGAGGTGGGTCTAGGGGAGGTGGGTCTGGGTGAGGTGGGTCTGGGTGAGGTGGGTCTGGGGAGGTGGGTCTAGGGGAGGTGGGTCTGGGGAGGTGGGTCTGGGTGAGGTGGGTCTAGGGAGGTGGGTCTAGGGGAGGTGGGTCTAGGGGAGGTGGGTCTAGGGGAGGTGGGTCTAGGGGAGGTGGGTCTGGGTCTAGGGAAGGTGGGTCTGGGTCTAGGGGAGGTGGGTCTGGGTCTAGGGGAGGTGGGTCTGGGTCTAGGGAAGGTGGGTCTGGGTCTAGGGAGGTGGGTCTGGGTCTAAGGAGGTGGGTCTGGGTCTAGGGGAGGTGGGTCTAGGGAAGTGGGTCTGGGTCTAGGGAGGTGGGTCCGGGGGAGGTGGGTTTAGGGGAGATGGGTTTAGGGGAGATGGGTCTGGGTTTAGGGGAGATGGGTCTGGGTTTAGGGAGATGGGTCTGGGTCCTGGGGAGATGGGTCTGGGTCCTGGGGAGATGGGTCTGGGTCCTGGGGAGGTGGGTCTGGGTCCTGGGGAGGTGGGTCCTGGGGAGGTGGGTCCTGGGGAGGTGGGTCCTGGTCCTGGGGAGGTGGGTCTGGGCCCGGGGAGGTGGGTCTGGGCCCGGGGAGGTGGGTCTGGGTTTAGGGGAGGTGGGTCTGGGTTTAGGGGAGGTGGGTCTGGGTTTAGGGGAGGTGGGTCTGGGGGAGGTGGGTCTGGGGGAGGTGGGTCTGGGTTTAGGGAGGTGGGTCTGGGGGAGGTGGGTCTAGGGGAGGTGGGTCTGGGTCTAGGGAAGGTGGGTCTAGGGAAGGTGGGTCTGGGTCTTGGGTCTGGGTCTAGGGGAGGTGGGTCTAGGGGAGGTGGGTCTGGGTCTAGGGGAGGTGGGTCTGGGTCTAGGGAAGGTGGGTCTGGGTCTAGGGGAGGTGGGTCTGGGTCTAGGGAGGTGGGTCTAGGGGAAGTGGGTCGGGGTCTAGGGAAGTGGGTCTGGGTCTAGGGGAGGTGGGTCTGGGGAGGTGGGTCTGGGGAGGTGGGTTTGGGGGAGGTGGGTCTGGGTTTAGGGGAGGTGGGTTTGGGGGAGGTGGGTCTGGGTTTAGGGGAGGTGGGTCTGGGTTTAGGGAGGTGGGTCTGGGTCTAGGGAGATGGGTCTGGGTTTAGGGTGAGGTGGGTCTAGGGGAGGTGGGTCTAGGGGAGGTGGGTCTGGGTGAGGTGGGTCTAGGGGAGGTGGGTCTGGGTGAGGTGGGTCTGGGTGAGGTGGGTCTAGGGAGGTGGGTCTAGGGAGGTGGGTCTAGGGGAGGTGGGTCTGGGTTTAGGGAGGTGGGTCTGGGTGAGGTGGGTCTAGGGAGGTGGGTCTCTGGGGAGGTGGGTCTGGGTGAGGTGGGTCTGGGTGGGTCTAGGGAGGTGGGTCTGGGTGAGGTGGGTCTGGGTGAGGTGGGTCTGGGTTTAGGGGAGGTGGGTCTGGGTTTAGGGGAGGTGGGTCTGGGTTTAGGGGAGGTGGGTCTGGGTTTAGGGGAGGTGGGTCTGGGTGAGGTGGGTCTGGGTTTAGGGAGATGGGTCTGGGTTTAGGGTGAGGTGGGTCTGGGTGAGGTGGGTCTGGGTTTAGGGGAGGTGGGTCTGGGTGAGGGAGGTGGGTCTGGGTGAGGTGGGTCTAGGGGAGGTGGGTCTGGGTGAGGTGGGTCTAGGGGAGGTGGGTCTGGGTTTGGGGGAGGTGAAATTTCCCCCCCCACTGCTACACACTGATACTCTGTCCATCCAGACCTGTCTGTGGACCAGACAGAGAAATGCACTGACTTGCTTTAGATACGCTCAATACATTTTGTGTGTGTTTGTGTGTGTAGGGGCCAGCCCACGGGACCCCCTGGCGAGGAAGATGAGGCTGAGGAGGAGGAAGGACAGTAGTCAAGACGACCAGGCTAAACAGGTCCTCAAGGGGATGAGTGATGTCACACAAGAGAAATAAGAGTTTTGAGGTAGGGAGGGTGGTGGGGTTGGATGGAGAAGAGAGGGGGTGGATGGAGTAGAGGGGGATGGGGGTTTGGAAGAGAGGGAGGGGTAGATTGAGGAGAGAGAGAGGGAGGGGTGGATGGATGGAGGAGAGTGAGGGAGGGGTGGATGAGGGAGAGAGGTATGAACATTGGGTTTCATTCCTAGATTGAAAGGAGCTAGTCCTCTTAGATTTACACCCACCAGCATCCTCTGTTGGGAATGTGCCAATGACATGCTTCAAATGAAACCGAGCCCTTACTGTGTGTGTGTGTGTGTGTGTGTGTGTGTGTGTGTGTGTGTGTGTGTGTGTGTGTGTGTGTAGGAGAACGGCGATCAGAAGTATGGGGAACTGAATGCGTCATTGGGACACACGCGTCGTTGGGACAAGAGTCTGGAGAAACCACAGCTGGACTACTCCGAGTTCTTCATGGAGGACGTAGGACAGGTAGGCCCAGCGGCGTTCAGGTTTTGGCCGGGCTAGTCCGTCGTCCTGCCCCTGAACAAGGCAGTTAACCTGTTCCCCGGTAGGCCGTCGTCCTGCCCCTGAACAAGGCAGTTAACCTCCTGTTCCCCGGTAGGCCGTCGTTCTGCCCCTGAACAAGGCAGTTAACCTCCTGTTCCCGGTAGGCCGTCGTCCTGCCCCTGAACAAGGCAGTTAACCTCCTGTTCCCCGGTAGGCCGTCGTCCTGCCCCTGAACAAGGCAGTTAACCTCCTGTTCCCCGGTAGGCCGTCGTCGCCATTATGGCTCTAATCTGATAGGGGGGTAGATGTCTCCATTATGGCTCTAATCTCATGGGGGGTAGATGTCTCCATTAACAAGGCTCTAATCTCATGGGGGGGTAGATGTCTCCATTATGGCTCTAATCTGATAGGGGGTAGGCCGATGTCTCCATTATGGCTCTAATCTGATAGTGGGGGGTAGATGTCGTCCATTTTGGCCTAATCTGATAGGGGGTTAGATGTCTCCATTTTGGCTCTAATCTGATAGGGGTAGATGTCTCCATTTTGGCTCTAATCTGATAGGGGGGTAGATGTCTCCATTTTGGCTCTAATCTGATAGGGGGTAGATGTCTCCATTTTGGCTCTAATCTGATAGGGGGTAGATGTCTCCATTATGGCTCTAATCTGATAGGGGGTAGATGTCTCCATTATGGCTCTAATCTGATAGGGGGGTAGATGTCTCCATTATGGCTCTAATCTGATAGGGGGTAGATGTCTCCATTATGGCTCTAATCTGATAGGGGGGGTTAGATGTCTCCATTATGGCTCTAATCTGATAGGGGGGGGATTAGATGTCTCCATTATGGCTCTAATCTGATAGGGGGATTAGATGTCTCCATTATGGCTCTAATCTGATAGGGGGGGGTTAGATGTCTCCATTATGGCTCTAATCTGATAGGGGGGTAGATGTCTCCATTATGGCTCTAATCTGATGTCTCCATTATGGCTCTAATCTGATAGGGGGGTAGATGTCTCCATTATGGCTCTAATCTGATAGGGCGGGGGGTAGATGTCTCCATTATGGCTCTAATCTGATAGGGGGGTAGATGTCTCCATTATGGCTCTAATCTGATAGGGGGGGTAGATGTCTCCATTATGGCTCTAATCTGATAGTGGGGGGGTAGATGTCTCCATTATGGCTCTAATCTGATAGTGGGGGGGTAGATGTCTCCATTATGGCTCTAATCTGATAGTGGGGGGGGGGTAGATGTCTCCATTATGGCTCTAATCTGATAGTGGGGGGGGTAGATGTCTCCATTATGGCTCTAATCTGATAGTGGGGGGGGGTAGATGTCTCCATTATGGCTCTAATCTGATAGTGGGGGGTAGATGTCTCCATTATGGCTCTAATCTGATAGTGGGGGGGGGTAGATGTCTCCATTATGGCTCTAATCTGATAGTGGGGGGGGTAGATGTCTCCATTATGGCTCTAATCTGATAGTGGGGGGAGTAGATGTCTCCATTATGGCTCTAATCTGATAGTGGGGGGTAGATGTCTCCATTATGGCTCTAATCTGATAGTGGGGGGTAGATGTCTCCATTATGGCTCTAATCTGATAGGGGGGTAGATGTCTCCATTATGGCTCTAATCTGATGTCTCCATTATGGCTCTAATCTGATAGGGGGTAGAGGGTAGATGTCTCCATTATGGCTCTAATCTGATAGGGGGGTAGATGTCTCCATTATGGCTCTAATCTGATAGGGGGGTAGATGGCTCTAATCTGATAGGGGGGTAGATGGCTCTAATCTGATAGGGGCGGGGGTAGATGTCTCCATTATGGCTCTAATCTGATAGGGGGTAGATGTCTCCATTATGGCTCTAATCTGATAGGGGGGTAGATGTCTCCATTATGGCTCTAATCTGATAGTGGGGGGTAGATGTCTCCATTATGGCTCTAATCTGATAGTGGGGGGGGTAGATGTCTCCATTATGGCTCTAATCTGATAGTGGGGGGTAGATGTCTCCATTATGGCTCTAATCTGATAGGGGGTGTAGATGTCTCCATTATGGCTCTAATCTGATAGGGGGTTAGATGTCTCCATTATGGCTCTAATCTGATAGTGGGGGGGGTAGATGTCTCCATTATGGCTCTAATCTGATAGGGGGAGGAGGTTTGTGTTTGAGCGTGTGTGTGCAGTTGTACTGTTCTAACTTTGCTGTGTGTGTGTGTGTGTAGGTTCCTGGTGTGTTTGTGTGGCAGATAGAGAACTTTGTTCCGATGCAGGTAGACGAGGCGTTCCAGGGGAAGTTCTACGAGGCTGACTGCTACATCATCCTCAAGGTAACACACACACACACACACACTGTTACATCATCCTCAAGGTAACACACACACACACACTGCTACATCATCCTCAAGGTAGCACACACACACACTGCTACATCATCCTCAAGGTAACACACACACACACTGCTACATCATCCTCAAGGTAACACACACACACACTGCTACATCATCCTCAAGGTAACACACACACACACTGCTACATCATCCTCAAGGTAACACACACACACACACACACTGCTACATCATCCTCAAGTTAACACACACACACTGCTACATCATCCTCAAGTTAACACACACACACACACACACACACACTGCTACATCATCCTCAAGGTAGCACACACACACACTGCTACATCATCCTCAAGTTAACACACACACACACACACACACTGCTACATCATCCTCAAGTTAACACACACACACACTGCTACATCATCCTCAAGTTAACACACACACACACTGCTACATCATCCTCAAGGTAGCACACACACACACACTGCTACATCATCCTCAAGTTAACACACACACACACACACTGCTACATCATCCTCAAGGTAACAAACACACACACACACTGCTACATCATCCTCAAGGTAACACACACACACACACACACACTGGCTACATCATCCTCAAGGTAGCACACACACACTGCTACATCATCCTCAAGGTAGCACACACACACACTGCTACATCATCCTCAAGGTAGCACACACACACTGCTACATCATCCTCAAGGTAGCACACACACACTGCTACATCATCCTCAAGGTAACACACACACACACACACACACACACTGCTACATCATCCTCAAGGTAACACACACACACACACACACACACACACACACACACACACACACACACTGTTACATCATCCTCAAGGTAACACACACACACACACACTGTTACATCATCCTCAAGGTAACACACACACACACACACTGCTACATCATCCTCAAGGTAGCACACACACACACTGCTACATCATCCTCAAGGTAGCACACACACACACACTGCTACATCATCCTCAAGGTAACACACACACACACACTGCTACATCATCCTCAAGGTAACACACACACACACTGCTACATCATCCTCAAGGTAACACACACACACACACACACTGCTACATCATCCTCAAGTTAACACACACACACACTGCTACATCATCCTCAAGTTAACACACACACACACACACACACACACTGCTACATCATCCTCAAGGTAGCACACACACACACTGCTACATCATCCTCAAGTTAACACACACACACACACACACTGCTACATCATCCTCAAGTTAACACACACACACACTGCTACATCATCCTCAAGTTAACACACACACACACTGCTACATAATCCTCAAGGTAGCACACACACACACACTGCTACATCATCCTCAAGGTAGCACACACACACACACTGCTACATCATCCTCAAGTTAACACACACACACACACACACTGCTACATCATCCTCAAGGTAACAAACACACACACACACACTGCTACATCATCCTCAAGGTAACACACACACACACACACACACACTGCTACATCATCCTCAAGGTAGCACACACACACTGCTACATCATCCTCAAGGTAGCACACACACACACTGCTACATCATCCTCAAGGTAGCACACACACACACTGCTACATCATCCTCAAGGTAGCACACACACACTGCTACATCATCCTCAAGGTAACACACACACACACACACACACACACACACACACACACACACTGCTACATCATCCTCAAGGTAACACACACACACACACACACACACTGCTACATCATCCTCAAGGTAACACACACACACACACACTGCTACATCATCCTCAAGGTAACACACACACACACACTGCTACATCATCCTCAAGGTAACACACACACACCCACACTGCTACATCATCCTCAAGGTAACACACACACACTGCTACATCATCCTCAAGGTAACACACACACACACACACACACACACACACACACACTGCTACATCATCCTCAAGGTAACACACACACACACACACACTGCTACATCATCCTCAAGGTAACACACACACACACACACACTGCTACATCATCCTCAAGGTAACACACACACACACACACACACACACACTGCTACATCATCCTCAAGGTAACACACACACACACACACACACACACACACACACACACACACACACACACACACACTGCTACATCATCCTCAAGGTAACACACACACACACACACACACTGCTACATCATCCTCAAGGTAACACACACACACACACACACACACACACACACACTGCTACATCATCCTCAAGGTAACACACACACACACACACACACACACACACACACACACACACACACACACACACTGCTACATCATCCTCAAGGTAACACACACACACACACACACACTGCTACATCATCCTCAAGGTAACACACACACACACTGCTACATCATCCTCAAGGTAACACACACACACACTGCTACATCATCCTCAAGGTAACACACACACACACTGCTACATCATCCTCAAGGTAACACACACACACACTGCTACATCATCCTCAAGGTAACACACACACACACACTGCTACATCATCCTCAAGTTAACACACACACACACTGCTACATCATCCTCAAGGTAACACACACACACACACACACTGCTACATCATCCTCAAGGTAACACACAAACTGTACTGGTCAGGCCTGGTTGAATCTGTACTGGTCAGGCTAGCTAGCAGCACAGTACTGTTGAGGTTTGCCCTGTAAAGTGACTGGTTTAATAGTGTCTACTGTAGGGGCTAGCAGTTAGTCTGAACAGAACAGTGGTTTAATAGTGTCTACTGTAGGGACTAGCAGTTAGTCTGAACAGAACACAGTGGTTTAATAGTGTCTACTGTAGGGACTAGCAGTTAGTCTGTACAGAACACAGTGGTTTAATAGTGTCTACTGTAGGGGCTAGCAGTTAGTCTGAACAGAACACAGTGGTTTAATAGTGTCTACTGTAGGGACTAGCAGTTAGTCTGAACAGAACAGTGGTTTAATAGTGTCTACTGTAGGGGCTAGCAGTTAGTCTGAACAGAACACAGTGGTTTAATAGTGTCTACTGTAGGGACTAGCAGTTAGTCTGAACAGAACACAGTGGTTTAATAGTGTCTACTGTAGGGACTAGCATTTAGTCTGAACAGAACACAGTGGTTTAATAGTGTCTACTGTAGGGACTAGCAGTTAGTCTGAACAGAGCACTGTGAAGCCTCATTTCCATGAGACAACATATGATTTCATATTGTACTGTTATGTAGTTATGTAGTAACCTAGTAACTCCCCTCCTCTGAACCCCCCACCCCTCCTCTGAACCCCCACCTCCTCAAACCCCCCACGCCTCCTCTACCCCCTCCTCTGAACCCCCGCACCCCTCCTCTACCCCTCCTCTGAACCCCCGCACCCCTCCTCTACCCCCTCTTCCTCAAACCCCCTACCCCTCCTCTACCCTCTACCCCCCCCACCCCTCCTCCCCCACCCCTCCTCTAACCCATCCTCTACCCCCTCCTCCTCTGAACCCCCTACCCCACCCCTCCTACCCCTACCCCTCCTCTAACCCCCCAGACGTTCCTGGACGACAACGGAGCCCTGAACTGGCAGATATTCTACTGGATCGGTCAGGAAGCTACGCTGGATAAGAAGGCGGGTCTGCCATCCACGCCGTCAACCTCCGTAACTACCTGGGGGCGGAGTGTCGAACCATCAGAGAGGAGATGGGAGACGAGTCCGAAGAGTTCAGCGCTGTAGGTCCCCCCCACACACACACACACACACACACACACACACACACACACACACACACACACACACACACACACACGGCCTGTAGAAAACCTTGCCAACTCTTCTGCCCCACCAGGTGTTTGAAAATGACATCTCCTACATTGAGGGGGACAGCCAGCGGCTTCTATACTGTGGAGGACACACACTATACTGTCAGGTAAGGAGGGGGGGTACACACTATACTGTCAGGTAAGGAGGAGGGGGTACACACTATACTGTCAGGTAAGGAGGGGGGTACACTATACTGTCAGGTAAGGAGGGGGATACACACTATACTGTCAGGTGAGGAGGGGGGGTACACACTATACTGTCAGGTAAGGAGGGGGGTACACTATACTGTCAGGTAAGGAGGGGGGTACACTATACTGTCAGGTAAGGAGGGGGGGTACACACTATACTGTCAGGTAAGGAGGGGGGTACACACTATACTGTCAGGTAAGGAGGAGGGGGTACACACTATACTGTCAGGTAAGGAGGAGGGGGTACACACTATACTGTCAGGTATTGAGGGGGAGGTACACACTATACTGTCAGGTAAGGAGGGGGAGGTACACACTATACTGTCAGGTAAGGAGGGGGAGGTACACACTATACTGTCAGGTAAGGAGGGGGAGGTACACACTATACTGTCAGGTAAGGAGGGGGGTACACACTATACTGTCAGGTAAGGAGGGGGGGGTACACACTATACTGTCAGGTAAGGAGGGGGGTACACACTACTGTCAGGTAAGAAGGAGGGGGTTACACACTATACTGTCAGGTAAGGAGGAGGGGGTACACACTATACTGTCAGGTAAGGAGGGGGGTACACACTATACTGTCAGGTAAGGAGGAGGGGGTACACACTATACTGTCAGGTAAAGAGGAGGGGGTACACACTATACTGTCAGGTAAGGAGGAGGGGGGGTACACACTATACTGTCGGGTAAGGAGGGGAGGGGGTACACACTATACTGTCAGGTAAGGAGGGGAGGGGGGTACACACTATACTGTCGGGTAAGGAGGGGAGGGGGTACACACTACTGTCGGGTAAGGAGGGGAGGGGGTACACACTACTGTCGGGTAAGGAGGAGGGGGGTACACACTATACTGTCGGGTAAGGAGGAGGGGGGGGTACACACTATACTGTCGGGTAAGGAGGGGGGTACACTCTACTGTCGGGTAAGGAGGGGGGGTACACTATACTGTCGGGTAAGGAGGGGGGTACACTATACTGTCAGGTAAGGAGGGGGGTACACACTACTGTCAGGTAAGGAGGGGGGTACACTACTGTCAGGTAAGGAGGGGGTTACACACTACTGTCAGGTAAGGAGGGGGTTACACACTACTGTCAGGTAAGGAGGGGGTTACACACTACTGTCAGGTAAGGAGGGGGGTTACACACTACTGTCAGGTAAGGAGGAGGGGGTACACACTATACTGTCAGGTAAGGAGGAGGGGGTACACACTATACTGTCAGGTAAGGAGGAGGGGTACACACTATACTGTCAGGTAAGGAGGAGGGGGTACACACTATACTGTCAGGTAAGGAGGAGGGGGTACACACTATACTGTCAGGTAAGGAGGAGGGGGTACACACTATACTGTCAGGTAAGGAGGAGGGGGTACACACTATACTGTCAGGTAAGGAGGGGGTACACACTATACTGTCAGGTAAGGAGGGGGTACACACTATACTGTCAGGTAAGGAGGGGGGTACACACTATACTGTCAGGTAAGGAGGGGGGTACACACTATACTGTCAGGTAAGGAGGGGGGTACACACTATACTGTCAGGTAAGGAGGGGGGTACACACTATACTGTCAGGTAAGGAGGGGGTACACACTATACTGTCAGGTAAGGAGGGGGTACACACTATACTGTCAGGTAAGGAGGGGGGTACACACTATACTGTCAGGTAAGGAGGGGGGTACACACTATACTGTCAGGTAAGGAGGGGGTACACACTATACTGTCAGGTAAGGAGGGGGGGGTACACACTATACTGTCAGGTAAGGAGGGGGTACACACTATACTGTCAGGTAAGGAGGGGGGGTACACACTATACTGTCAGGTAAGGAGGGGGGGTAGACACTATACTGTCAGGTAAGGAGGGGGGTACACACTATACTGTCAGGTAAGGAGGGGGTACACACTATACTGTCAGGTAAGGAGGGGGTACACACTATACTGTCAGGTAAGGAGGAGGGGTACACACTATACTGTCAGGTAAGGAGGAGGGGTACACACTATACTGTCAGGTAAGGAGGAGGGGTACACACTATACTGTCAGGTAAGGAGGGGGGGGGGTACACACTATACTGTCAGGTAAGGAGGGGGGTACACACTACTGTCAGGTAAGAAGGAGGGGGGTACACACTATACTGTCAGGTAAGGAGGAGGGGGTACACACTATACTGTCAGGTAAGGAGGGGGGTACACACTATACTGTCAGGTAAGGGAGGAGGGGTACACACTATACTGTCAGGTAAGGAGGGGGGTTACACACTACTGTCAGGTAAGGAGGGGGGCTACACACTACTGTCAGGTAAGGAGGGGGGTTACACACTACTGTCAGGTAAGGAGGGGGGTTACACACTACTGTCAGGTAAGGAGGGGGTACACACTATACTGTCAGGTAAGGAGGAGGGGGGTACACTATACTGTCAGGTAAGGAGGGGGTTACACACTACTGTCAGGTAAGGAGGGGGTTACACACTACTGTCAGGTAAGGAGGGGGGTACACACTATACTGTCAGGTAAGGAGGGGGTACACACTATACTGTCAGGTAAGGAGGAGGGGGTACACACTATACTGTCAGGTAAGGAGGAGGGGGTACACACTATACTGTCGGGTAAGGAGGGGAGGGGGTACACACTATACTGTCGGGTAAGGAGGAGGGGGGTACACACTATACTGTCGGGTAAGGAGGGGAGGGGGTACACTATACTGTCGGGTAAGGAGGGGGTACACACTACTGTCAGGTAAGGGGAGGGGGTACACACTATACTGTCAGGTAAGGAGGGGGGGGTACACACTATACTGTCAGGTAAGGAGGAGGGGGTACACACTATACTGTCAGGTAAGGAGGGGGTGCACACTACTGTCAGGTAAGGAGGAGGGGGGTACACACTATACTGTCAGGTAAGGAGGAGGGGTACACACTATACTGTCAGGTAAGGAGGAGGGGGTACACACTATACTGTCAGGTAAGGAGGAGGGGGTACACACTATACTGTCAGGTAAGGAGGGGGGTACACACTATACTGTCAGGTAAGGAGGGGGGTACACACTATACTGTCAGGTAAGGAGGGGGGTACACACTATACTGTCAGGTAAGGAGAGGGTACACACTATACTGTCAGGTAAGGAGGGGGGTACACACTATACTGTCAGGTAAGGAGGGGGGTACACACTATACTGTCAGGTAAGGAGGGGGGTACACACTATACTGTCAGGTAAGGAGGGGGGGTACACACTATACTGTCAGGTAAGGAGGGGGGGTACACACTATACTGTCAGGTAAGGAGGGGGGTACACACTATACTGTCAGGTAAGGAGGGGGTACACACTATACTGTCAGGTAAGGAGGGGGGGTACACACTATACTGTCAGGTAAGGAGGGGGTACACACTATACTGTCAGGTAAGGAGGGGGTAGACACTATACTGTCAGGTAAGGAGGGGGTACACACTATACTGTCAGGTAAGGAGGGGGGTACACACTATACTGTCAGGTAAGGAGGGGGGTACACACTATACTGTCAGGTAAGGAGGAGGGGGTACACACTATACTGTCAGGTAAGGAGGAGGGGTACACACTATACTGTCAGGTAAGGAGGAGGGGTACACACTATACTGTCAGGTAAGGAGGGGGGGTACACACTATACTGTCAGGTAAGGAGGGGGGTACACACTACTGTCAGGTAAGAAGGAGGGGGTACACACTATACTGTCAGGTAAGGAGGAGGGGGTACACACTATACTGTCAGGTAAGGAGGGAGGGGGTACACTATACTGTCGGGTAAGGAGGGGGGTACACACTACTGTCAGGTAAGGGGAGGGGGTACACACTATACTGTCAGGTAAGGAGGGGGGTACACACTATACTGTCAGGTAAGGAGGAGGGGGTACACACTATACTGTCAGGTAAGGAGGGGGTGCACACTACTGTCAGGTAAGGAGGAGGGGGTACACACTATACTGTCAGGTAAGGAGGAGGGGGGTACACACTATACTGTCAGGTAAGGAGGGGGGTACACACTATACTGTCAGGTAAGGAGGGAGGGGTACACACTACTGTCGGGTAAGGAGGAGGAGGGGGTACACACTATACTGTCGGGTAAGGAGGAGGGGGTACACACTATACTGTCGGGTAAGGAGGGGGGTACACTCTACTGTCGGGTAAGGGGGGTACACTATACTGTCGGGTAAGGAGGGGGGGGTACACTATACTGTCAGGTAAGGAGGGGGGTACACACTACTGTCAGGTAAGGAGGGGGGTACACTACTGTCAGGTAAGGAGGGGGTTACACACTACTGTCAGGTAAGGAGGGGGTTACACACTACTGTCAGGTAAGGAGGGGGGTTACACACTACTGTCAGGTAAGGAGGGGGTTACACACTACTGTCAGGTAAGGAGGGGGGGGTACACACTATACTGTCAGGTAAGGAGGAGGGGGTACACACTATACTGTCAGGTAAGGAGGGGGGTACACACTATACTGTCAGGTAAGGAGGGAGGGGGTACACACTATACTGTCAGGTAAGGAGGGAGGGGTACACACTATGCTGTCAGGTAAGGAGGGGGGTACACACTATACTGTCAGGTAAGGAGGAGGGGGTACACACTATACTGTCAGGTAAGGAGGAGGGGGTACACACTATACTGTCAGGTAAGGAGGAGGGGGGGTACACACTATACTGTCAGGTAAGGAGGAGGGGGGTACACACTATACTGTCGGGTAAGGAGGGGAGGGGGTACACACTATACTGTCGGGTAAGGAGGAGGGGGTACACACTATACTGTCGGGTAAGGAGGGGAGGGGGTACACTATACTGTCGGGTAAGGAGGGGGTACACACTACTGTCAGGTAAGGGGGAGGGGGGTACACACTACTGTCAGGTAAGGAGGGGGGTACACACTATACTGTCAGGTAAGGAGGAGGGGGTACACACTATACTGTCAGGTAAGGAGGGGGTGCACACTACTGTCAGGTAAGGAGGAGGGGGTACACACTATACTGTCAGGTAAGGAGGAGGGGGTACACACTATACTGTCAGGTAAGGAGGGAGGGGGTACACACTATACTGTCAGATAAGGAGGGGGGTACACACTATGCTGTCAGGTAAGGAGGAGGGGGGGTACACACTATACTGTCAGGTAAGGAGGAGGGGGTACACACTATACTGTCAGGTAAGGAGGAGGGGGGTACACACTACTGTCAGGTAAGGAGGAGGGGGTACACACTATACTGTCAGGTAAGGAGGGGGGTACACTATACTGTCAGGTAAGGAGGGGGGTATACACTACACTGTCAGGTAAGGAGGAGGGGGTACACACTATACTATACTGTCAGGTAATGAGGGGGTGGGGGTACACACTATACTGTCAGGTAAGGAGGGGGGTACACTATACTGTCAGGTAAGGAGGGGGTACACACTATACTGTCAGGTAAGGAGGGGGGTACACTATACTGTCAGGTAAGGAGGAGGGGGTACACACTATACTGTCAGGTAAGGAGGGGGGTACACACTATACTGTCAGGTAAGGAGGGGGGTACACACTATACTGTCAGGTAAGGAGGAGGGGTACACACTATACTGTCAGGTAAGGAGGGGGTACACACTATACTGTCAGGTAAGGAGGGGGGTACACACTATACTGTCAGGTAAGGAGGAGGGGGTACACACTATACTGTCAGGTAAGGAGGGGGGTACACACTATACTGTCAGGTAAGGAGGAGGGGGTACACACTATACTGTCAGGTAAGGAGGAGGGGGTACACACTATACTGTCGGGTAAGGAGGAGGGGGTACACACTATACTGTCGGGTAAGGAGGAGGGGGGTACACACTATACTGTCAGGTAAGGAGGAGGGGGTACACACTATACTGTCGGGTAAGGAGGAGGGGGTACACACTATACTGTCGGGTAAGGAGGGGAGGGGGTACACTATACTGTCGGGTAAGGAGGGGGTACACACTACTGTCAGGTAAGGAGGAGGGGGTACACACTAAACTGTCAGGTAAGGAGGGGGTGGGGGGTACACACTATACTGTCAGGTAAGGAGGGGGGGGTACACACTATACTGTCAGGTAAGGAGGGGGTGGGGGTACACACTATACTGTCAGGTAAGGAGTGGGGGTACACACTATACTGTCAGGTAAGGAGGGGGGTACACACTATACTGTCAGGTAAGGAGGGGGGTACACACTATACTGTCAGGTAAGGAGGGGGTACACACTATACTGTCAGGTAAGGAGGAGGGGGGTACACACTATACTGTCAGGTAAGGAGGGGGGTACACTATACTGTCAGGTAAGGAGGGGGGTACACTATACTGTCAGGTAAGGAGGGGGGTACACACTATACTGTCAGGTAGGGGGGTACACACTATACTGTCAGGTAAGGAGGAGGGGGTACACACTATACTGTCAGGTAAGGAGGGGGGTACACTATACTATCAGGTAAGGAGGGGGGTATACACTACACTGTCAGGTAAGGAGGAGGGGGTACACACTATACTGTCAGGTAAGGAGGGGGGTACACACTATACTGTCAGGTGAGGGGGGTACACACTATACTGTCAGGTAAGGAGGAGGGGGTACACACTATACTGTCAGGTAAGGAGGAGGGGGTACACACTATACTGTCAGGTGAGGAGGAGGGGGTACACACTATACTGTCAGGTGAGGAGGAGGGGGGTACACAATATCCTGTCAGGTAAGGAGGGGGGTACACACTATACTGTCAGGTAAGGAGGAGGGGGGTACACACTATACTGTCAGGTAAGGAGGAGGGGGGTACACACTATACTGTCAGGTAAGGAGGAGGGGGTGTACACTATACTGTCAGGTAAGGAGGAGGGTGTACACTATACTGTCAGGTAAGGAGGGGGGTACACACTATACTGTCAGGTAAGGAGGAGGGGGTGTACACTATACTGTCAGGTAAGGAGGAGGGTGTACACTATACTGTCAGGTAAGGAGGGCGGGGGTACACACTATACTGTCAGGTAAGGAGGAGGGGGTGTACACTATACTGTCAGGTAAGGAGGAGGGTGTACACTATACTGTCAGGTAAGGAGGGGGGTACACACTATACTGTCAGGTAAGGAGGGGGGTACACACTATACTGTCAGGTAAGGAGGGGGGTACACACTATACTGTCAGGTAAGGAGGAGGGGGTACACACTATACTGTCAGGTAAGGAGGGGGTACACTATAC
This sequence comes from Oncorhynchus tshawytscha, assembly GCF_018296145.1. Taxonomy (NCBI): domain Eukaryota; kingdom Metazoa; phylum Chordata; class Actinopteri; order Salmoniformes; family Salmonidae; genus Oncorhynchus; species Oncorhynchus tshawytscha. Next base: position 214,652 of record NW_024609596.1, on the reverse strand, counting down.
TGTCAGGTAAGGAGGGGGTACACACTATACTGTCAGGTAAGGAGGAGGGGGTACACTATACTGTCAGGTAAGGAGGAGGGGGTACACTATACTGTCAGGTAAGGAGGGGGGTACACTATACTGTCAGGTAAGGAGGGGGGTACACACTATACTGTCAGGTAAGGAGGAGGGGGTACACTATACTGTCAGGTAAGGAGGAGGGGGGTACACTATACTGTCAGGTAAGGAGGAGGGGGGTACACTATACTGTCAGGTAAGGAGGAGGGGGTACACACTATACTGTCAGGTAAGGAGGAGGGTGGTACACTATACTGTCAGGTAAGGAGGGGGGTACACACTATACTGTCAGGTAAGGAGGGGGACTGTGTGGGGGTGTACCAACTCTGCGCGTGTGTGTGTGTGTGTGTGTGTGTGTGTGTGTGTGTGTGTGTGTGTGTGTGTGTTCCAGGTTGTATCGTGTTTATGGGAAGAAGAACATCCGTCTGGAGTCGGTTCCTCTGAAGGCCTCGTCCCTGGACCCACGGTGAGTTCTGTTGTCATGGAGATGGACAGTCTGTTTTTGGTTCCTATAGTTCTAATGTTCTGTGTTACTGTAGTCTAATGTTCTGTGTTCCTGTAGTTCTAATGTTCTGTGTTCCTGTAGTTCTAATGTTCTGTGTTCCTGTAGTTCTAATGCTCTGTGTTTCTGTAGTTCTAATGCTCTGTGTTCCTGTAGTTCTGTAGTTCTAATGCTGTGTTCCTGTAGTTCTGTAGTTCTAATGCTCTGTGTTCCTGTAGGTTTGTCTTCCTGGTGGATACGGGTCTGGAGATTCTCATCTGGAGAGGAGCCAACGCTACTCTGGCCGGTACCACTAAGGCCCGGTAATTCATACATACCATCACTACTCTGGCCGGTACCACTAAGGCCCGGTAACTAATTCACACCAACACTACTCTGGCTGGTACCACTAAGGCCCGGTAACTAATTCACACCAACACTACTCTGGCTGGTACCACTAAGGCCCGGTAACTAATTCACACCAACACTACTCTGGCTGGTACCACTAAGGCCTGGTGACTAACACTACTCTGGCTGGTACCACTAAGGCCTGGTGACTAACACACACTAACACTACTCTGGCTGGTACCACTAAGGCCTGGTAACTAACACACACTAACACTACTCTGGCTGGTACCACTAAGGCCCGGTAACTAACACACACTAACACTACTCTGGCTGGTACCACTAAGGCCTGGTGACTAACACACACTAACACTACTCTGGCCGGTACCACTAAGGCCTGGTGACTAACACACACTAACACTACTCTGGCTGGTACCACTAAGGCCCGGTAACTAACACACACTAACACTACTCTGGCTGGTACCACTAAGGCCTGGTGACTAACACTACTCTGGCCGGTACCACTAAGGCCTGGTGACTAACACTACTCTGGCCGGTACCACTAAGGCCCGGTAACTAACACACACTAACACTACTCTGGCTGGTACCACTAAGGCCTGGTAACTAACACACACTAACACTACTCTGGCTGGTACCACTAAGGCCCGGTAACTAACACACACTAACACTACTCTGGCTGGTACCACTAAGGCCTGGTGACTAACACACACTAACACTACTCTGGCCGGTACCACTAAGGCCTGGTGACTAACACACACTAACACTACTCTGGCTGGTACCACTAAGGCCCGGTAACTAACACACACTAACACTACTCTGGCTGGTACCACTAAGGCCTGGTGACTAACACTACTCTGGCCGGTACCACTAAGGCCTGGTGACTAACACTACTCTGGCCGGTACCACTAAGGCCCGGTAACTAACACACACTAACACTACTCTGGCTGGTACCACTAAGGCCTGGTGACTAACACACACTAACACTACTCTGGCCGGTACCACTAAGGCCCGGTAACTAACACACACTAACACTACTCTGGCTGGTACCACTAAGGCCTGGTGACTAACACACACTAACACTACTCTGGCTGGTACCACTAAGGCCTGGTGACTAACACACACTAACACTACTCTGGCTGGTACCACTAAGGCCTGGTAACTAACACTACTCTGGCCGGTACCACTAAGGCCTGGTGACTAACACACACTAACACTACTCTGGCTGGTACCACTAAGGCCCGGTAACTAACACACACTAACACTACTCTGGCTGGTACCACTAAGGCCTGGTGACTAACACACACTAACACTACTCTGGCCGGTACCACTAAGGCCTGGTGACTAACACACACTAACACTACTCTGGCTGGTACCACTAAGGCCCGGTAACTAACACTACTCTGGCTGGTACCACTAAGGCCTGGTGACTAACACACACTAACACTACTCTGGCTGGTACCACTAAGGCCTGGTGACTAACACTACTCTGGCCGGTACCACTAAGGCCTGGTGACTAACACACACTAACACTACTCTGGCCGGTACCACTAAGGCCTGGTGACTAACACACACACTAACACTACTCTGGCTGGTACCACTAAGGCCTGGTGACTAACACACACTAACACTACTCTGGCTGGTACCACTAAGGCCTGGTGACTAACACTACTCTGGCCGGTACCACTAAGGCCTGGTGACTAACACACACTAACACTACTCTGGCTGGTACCACTAAGGCCTGGTGACTAACACTACTCTGGCTGGTACCACTAAGGCCTGGTGACTAACACTACTCTGGCTGGTACCACTAAGGCCTGGTGACTAACACACACCAACACTACTCTGGCTGGTACCACTAAGGCCTGGTAACTAACACTACTCTGGCTGGTACCACTAAGGCCTGGTGACTAACACACACTAACACTACTCTGGCTGGTACCACTAAGGCCTGGTGACTAACACTACTCTGGCTGGTACCACTAAGGCCTGGTAACTAACACTACTCTGGCTGGTACCACTAAGGCCTGGTGACTAACACACACTAACACTACTCTGGCTGGTACCACTAAGGCCTGGTGACTAACACACACTAACACTACTCTGGCTGGTACCACTAAGGCCTGGTGACTAACACACACTAACACTACTCTGTGTGTGTGTGTGTGTGGTGTGTGTGTGTGGTGTGTGTGTGGTGTGTGTGTAGGCTGTTTGCAGAGAAGATCAATAAGAACGAGCGTAAGGGGAAGGCAGAGATCACCACCCTGCAGCAGAGTCAGGAACCTCCTAACTTCTGGGAGGTTCTGGGAGGACAACCTGAAGAGATACGCAAACACGTCCCTGATGACTTCACACCCGTACGACCCAAACTATACAAGGTACCCCCTGACCTCTGACCTCTAATCAGACACGTCCCTGATGACTTCACACCCGTACGACCCAAACTATACAAGGTACCCCCTGACCTCTAATCAGACACGTCCCTGATGACTTCACACCCGTACGACCCAAACTATACAAGGTACCCTCTGACCCCTGACCTCTGACCTCTGACCCCTGACCTCTAATCAGACACGTTCCAGATGACTTCACACCCGTACGACCCAAACTATACAAGGTACCCTCTGACTCCTGACCCCTGACCTCTAATCAGACACGTTCCAGATGACTTCTCACCCGTACTGACCCAAACTATACAAGGGACCCTCTGACCCCTGACCTCTAATCAGACACGTCCCTGATGACTTCACACCCGTACGACCCAAACTATACAAGGTACCCCTGACCTCTGACCTCTAATCAGACACGTCCCTGATGACTTTACACCTCATGTTGTTGTCTACGACCCAAACTATACAAGGTACCCTCTGACCCTGACCTCTACTCAGACACGTGGGTCTGATGATTTCACACCCATATGACCCAAACTATACAAGGGGTCTGGGCTAATGTTGTCTAGGTGGGTCTGGGATGACTGACTAATGTTGTTAGCTGGGTCTGTGTCTGGGCATCTAATGTTGTTGTCTAGCTGGGTCTGGGCTAATGTTGTTGTCTAGGTGGGTCTGGGCTAATGTTGTTGTCTAGGTGGGTCTGGGCTAATGTTGTTGTCTAGCTGGGTCTGGGCTAATGTTGTTGCTGGGTCTGGGCTAATGTTGTTGTCTAGCTGGGTCTGGGCTAATGTTGTTGTCTAGCTGGGTCTGGGCTAATGTTGTTGTCTAGCTGGGTCTGGGCTAATGTTGTTGTTTAGCTGGGTCTGGGTCTGGGCTAATGTTGTTTAGGTGGGTCTGGGTCTGGGCTAATGTTGTTTAGGTGGGTCTGGGTCTAATGGGTCTGGCTATGTTGTTTAGGTGGGTCTGGTCTGGGCTAATGTTGTTTAGGTGGGTCTGGGTCTGGGCTAATGTTGTTGTTCTGGGTGGGTCTGGTGGGTCTGGGCTAATGTTGTCTAGGTGGGTCTGGGCTAATGTTTGTCTAGGTGGGTCTGGGCTAATGTTGTCTAGGTGGGTCTGGGCTAATGTTGTCTGGGCTAATGTTGTCTAGGTGGGTCTGGGCTAATGTTGTCTAATGTGGGTCTGGGCTAATGTTGTCTAGGTGGGTCTGGGTCTGGGCTAATGTTGTCTAGGTGGGTCTGGGTCTAATGTTGTTGTAGGTGGGTCTGGGCTAATGTTGTCTAGGTGGGTCTGGGCTAATGTTGTCTAGGTGGGTCTGGGCTAATGTTGTTGTTTAGGTGGGTCTGGGTCTGGGCTAATGTTGTTGTAGGTGGGTCTGGGTCTAATGTTGTTGTTTAGGTGGGTCTGGGCTAATGTTGTCTAGGTGGGTCTGGGCTAATGTTGTCTAGGTGGGTCTGGGCTAATGTTGTCTAGGTGGGTCTGGGCTAATGTTGTCTAGGTGGGTCTGGGCTAATGTTGTTGTCTAGGTGGGTCTGGGCTAATGTTGTTGTTTAGGTGGGTCTGGGTCTGGGCTAATGTTGTTGTTTAGGTGGGTCTGGGTCTGGGCTAATGTTGTCTAGGTGGGTCTGGGTCTGGGCTAATGTTGTTTAGGTGGGTCTGGGTCTGGGCTAATGTTGTTGTTAGGTGGGTCTAGGGATGGGTCTGGGTCTGGGCTAATGTTGTTGTCTAGGTGGGTCTGGGTCTGGGCTAATGTTGTTTAGTCTGGGTGGGTCTGGTCTAGGTGGGTCTGGGCTAATGTTGTCGTCTAGGTGGGTCTGGGCTAATGGTGTTGTCTAGGTGGGTCTGGGCTAATGTTGTTGTCTAGGTGGGTCTGGGCTAATGGTGTCGTCTAGGTGGGTCTGGGCTAATGGTGTTGTCTAGGTGGGTCTGGGCTAATGGTGTTGTCTAGGTGGGTCTGGGCTAATGTTGTCGTCTAGGTGGGTCTGGGCTAATGGTGTTGTCTAGGTGGGTCTGGGCTAATGGTGTTGTGGGTCTAGGTGGGTCTGGGCTAATGGTTGTCGTCTAGGTGGGTCTGGGCTAATGTTGTTGTTTAGGTGGGTCTGGGCTAATGGTGTTGTTTAGGTGGGTCTGGGCTAATGTTGTGTTGTCTAGGTGGGTCTGGGCTAATGGTGTTGTCTAGGTGGGTCTGGGCTAATGTTGTTGTCTAGGTGGGTCTGGGCTAATGTTGTTGTCTAGGTGGGTCTGGGCTAATGTTGTGTTTAGGTGGGTCTGGGCTAATGGTGTTGTCTAGGTGGGTCTGGGCTAATGGTGTTGTCTAGGTGGGTCTGGGCTAATGTTGTTGTTGTTTAGGTGGGTCTGGGCTAATGTTGTTGTTTAGGTGGGTCTGGGCTAATGTTGTTGTTTAGGTGGGTCTGGGCTAATGTTGTGTTGTTTAGGTGGGTCTGGGCTAATGGTGTTGTCTAGGTGGGTCTGGGCTAATGTTGTTGTTTAGGTGGGTCTGGGCTAATGTTGTTGTCTAGGTGGGTCTGGGCTGATGTTGTCGTGGGTCTGGGTGGGTCTGGGCTAATGTTGTTGTTTAGGTGGGTCTGGGCTAATGTTGTTTAGGTGGGTCTGGGATGATGTTGTCTAGGTGGGTCTGGGCTCATGTTGTTGTCTAGGTGGGTCTGGGTTAATGTTGTTTAGTGGGTCTAATGTTGTTGTTTAGGTGGGTCTGGGGGTCTAATGTTGTTGTTTAGGTGGGTCTAGGTGGGTCTGGGCTAATGTTGTTGTCTAGGTGGGTCTGGGCTAATGTTGTTGTTTAGGTGGGTCTGGGCTAATGTTGTTTAGGTGGGTCTGGGATGATGTTGTTTAGGTGGGTCTGGGTTAATGTTGTTGTTGTTTAGGTGGGTCTGGGTTGATGTTGTTTAGGTGGGTCTGGGTCTGGGGCGGTCTGGGATGATGTTGTTTATGTTGTTGTTGTCTAGGTGGGTCTGGGTTAATGTTGTTAGTTGTTTAATGTTGTTGGGTCTGGGATGATGATGTTGTTGGTGGGTCTGGGCTAATGTCTAGGTGGGTCTGGGCTAATGTTGTTGTTTAGGTGGGTCTGGGATGATGTTGTTTAGGTGGGTCTGGGCTAATGTTGTTGTTGTTTAGGTGGGTCTGGGATGATGTTGTTTAGGTGGGTCTGGGTTAATGTTGTTGTTGTTTAGGTGGGTCTGGGCTAATGTTGTTGTTGTTTAGGTGGGTCTGGGATAATGTTGTTTAGTGTCTAGGTGGGTCTGGGTTAATGTTGTTGTTGTTTAGGTGGGTCTGGGATGATGTTGTTTAGGTGGGTCTGGGCTAATGTTGTTGTTGTTTAGGTGGGTCTGGGCTAATGTTGTTGTTGTTGTTTAGGTGGGTCTGGGATGATGTTGTTTAGGTGGGTCTGGGCTAATGTTGTTGTTGTTTAGGTGGGTCTGGGCTAATGTTGTTGTTTAGGTGGGTCTGGGATGATGTTGTCTAGGTGGGTCTGGGCTAATGTTGTTGTTGTTTAGGTGGGTCTGGGTTAGGTGGGTCTGGGCTAATGTTGTTTAGGTGGGTCTGGGATGATGTTGTTTAGGTGGGTCTGGGCTAATGTTGTTGTTGTTTAGGTGGGTCTGGGAATGATGTTGTTGTTTAGGTGGGTCTGGGCTAATGATGTTGTCTAGGTGGGTCTGGGCTAATGTTGTTGTTGTTTAGGTGGGTCTGGGATGATGTTGTTTAGGTGGGTCTGGGATGATGTTGTTTAGGTGGGTCTGGGCTAATGTTGTTGTTGTTTAGGTGGGTCTGGGTCTGGGATACCTGGGATAGCTCCCTCAAATCAACTACAAGCTGTCAGTGGAACACAAAGAGAAGGTCAAACTGGACAAACTGCCGGAACTACGACTGGTAACTATGGTGTAACTATGGTGTAACTATGGGGTAACTATGGGGTAACTATGGGGTAACTATGGTGTAACTATGGTGTAACTATGGGGTAACTATGGTGTAACTATGGGGTAACTATGGTGTAACTATGGGGTAACTATGGTGTAGTTAAACTGTGTAACCTGTTCTGTTATAATCAGTCTCCGTCTGTCTGTGTCTCTAGCTCCAGACCCTGCTGGACACTAAAGGAGTGTACATCCTGGACTGTCTGTCTGATGTGTTTATCTGGATTGGGAGGAAGTCTCCTCGTCTGGTGAGAGCAGCTGCCCTGAAGCTGGGACAGGAAGTCTGCACTATGCTGCACCGCCCCAAACACGCTACTGTTACCAGGAACCTGGAGGGGACAGAGTGTCAGGTAGGCAGATACCCTCCTGGAGGTTTTAACTCCTACCCTGTTCCTGGAGAGAGACCCTCCTGGAGGTTTTAACTCCTACCCTGTTCCTGGAGAGAGACCCTCCTGGAGGTTTTAACTCCTACCCTGTTCCTGGAGAGAGACCCTCCTGGAGGTTTTAACTCCTACCCTGTTCCTGGAGAGAGACCCTCCTGGAGGTTTTAACTTTAGTGCCTTGTTGCAAACAGGAGGCATGTTTGAATATTTGTAAGGTATTTGTACAGAGATGAGGTAGACATTGTATGTGTGGGCTACAGAGGAGGTAGTCATTTTATGTGTTGACATTGCTAACAGGAGGCATGTATGGTTGAGTCATTGTATGTGTGGGCTACAGAGATGAGGTAGTCATTGTAGTCATTGTATGTGTGTGGGCTACAGAGATGAGGTAGTCATTGTATGTGTGGGCTACAGAGATGAGGTAGTCATTGTATGTGTGGGGTACAGAGATGAGGTAGTCATTGTATGTGTTGGGGTACAGAGATGAGGTAGTCATTGTATGTGTGGGCTACAGAGATGAGGTAGTCATTGTATGTGTTGGGGTACAGAGATGAGGTAGTCATTGTATGTGTTGGGGTACAGAGATGAGGTAGTCATTGTATGTGTGGGGTACAGAGATGAGGTAGTCATTAAAAAACAGAGATCATTAAAAAATCACGTTAAACACTATATATATACATTATTATTGCACACAGAGTGAGTCCATGCATCAACGAAGCCCTTTTCTTGTGGCTGCAATCACGTTAATGGGATCGATATGACAACAGCCAGTGAAAGTGCAGGGCGCCAAATTCAAAACAGAAATCTCATAATTAAAATTCCTCAAACATACATGTATCTTATACCGTTTTAAAGGTAATCTTGTTGTTAATCCCACCACAGTGTCTGATTTCAAATGTGCTTTACAGCGAAAGCACACCAAACGATTATGCTAGGTGACCACCAAGCCACAGAATAAACACAGCCATTTTTCCAGCCAAAGAGAGGAGTCACAAAAGCACAAATGGAGATAAAATGAATCACTAACCTTTGATGATCTTCATCAGATGACACTCATAGGACTTCATGTTACACAATACATGTATGTTTTAATTGATAAAATGCATATTTATATTTTGCATAGCCACATTGATTCAACAGAAATACTCATCATAAATGTAGATGATAATGCAAGTTATACACATGGAATTATAGATTTACCTCTCCTCTTACGTCCACCTGAGACGCAGATGTCCCATCTAGGCATCTGGAAATGCAAATGCGCTACGCCAAATGCTAATAGCACTCGTTAAAACTCAAACGTTCATCAAAACACACATGTAGGGCACTGAATTAAAGTTACACTCGTTGTGAATCTAGCCAACAAGTCAGATTATTAAAATGCTTTTCGGCGAAAGCATGAGAAGCATGAGAAGCTATTATCTGATAGCATGCAACACCCCGAAATACCTGAAGGCGACGTAAACAAAAGAATTAGCGTAGCCGGCGCTACACAAATAGCAGAAATAAAATATAAAACTTTCATTACCTTGGACGAGTTTCTTTGTTGGCACTCCTATGTCCCATAAACATCACTATTGGGTCTTTTTTTCGATTAAATCGGTCCATATATACCCAAAATATCCATCTATGGAAACTGTGTGATTCAGAAAAAAGACCGTTTCAAAACGCTACGTAATTTTTTTAAATTAAAAAATTCGACGATAAACTTTCACAAAACACTTCGAAATACTTTTGTAATCCAACTTTAGGTATTAGTAAACGTTAATAATCTATCAAATTGATCACGAGGCGATGTGTATTCAATAGCTCCACGTCTTCAAATCATCTTCCAAAATCTCTCTTCCATAACGTCCTGTCGGAGACCGGATGGAAAGTGGTCTCTCTAACTCGTTTGACCAAGGAACAACTCCCAGGCAATTGACAAGAGTGGTGACATCGTGTGGAAGCTGTAGGACTTGCAATCTAGGCACTATTTAATTTCGTGCCCCTTGAACAATACATGCAAGTGGCGCATGGATATTTTTTTCAGTTTTCAGTGATCAGTTTTTCTTGCGCTTTTCGATAAAACAGACGCTCTGTTATAGTCACAGCGGTGATTTAACCAGTTTTAGAAACGTGAGAGTGTTTCCTATCCACACATACTAATCATATGCATATACTATATTCCTGGCATGAGTAGCAGGACGCCGAAATGTTGCGCGATTTTTAACAGAATGTTCGAAAAAGTAGGGGGTAGGATCAACAGGTTAATGCAACCGCTGTGTCAGATTTCAAAAAAACTTTACGGAAAAAGCAAACCATGCAATGATCTGAGACGGCGCTCAGAAAAATAATGAAATTAGCCGCCATGTTGGTGTCAACAGAAACCAGAAATTTCATGATAAATATTCCCTTACCTTTGATGATCTTCATCGGAATGCACTCCCAGGAATCCTAGTTCCACAATAAATGCTTGATTTGTTAGATAATGTCCATTATTTATGTCCAAGTAGCTACTTTTGTTAGCGCGGTAGGTAAATAAATCCAAACGGACGTGCAGGTCGAGCATTACTTTGGACAAAAAGTTATATTACAGGTCGAAGAAACATTTCAAACTAAGTATAGAATCAGTCATTAGGATGTTTTTATCATAAATCTTCAATAAAGTTCCAACCGGAGAATTCCTTTGTGTCTACAGAAGCAATGGAAAGCAGGTCGCTCTAATGTGGATTGTGCGTGACCAGGAAATGGCTCTCTGCCAGTATTCTGACTCATTCAGCTCTTATTCAGTCCCACAACACAATAGAAGCCTCATTCAAGTTTCTAAAGACGGTTGACATCTAGTGGAAGCCCTAGGAAGTGCAACTTCATCCATATCCCAATGTGAATACAATAGGGCCTGGGTTGAAAATATACCAACCTCAGTCTCCAACAGAGTCAATGTGGAGGCTATATATACGGTACAGAGTCAATGTGGAGGCTACAGGGGGTACGGTACAGAGTCAATGTGGAGGCTATAGGGGGTACAATGTGGGGCTATATACAGGGGTACCGGTACAGAGTCAATGTGGAGGCTATATACAGGGGGCTACCGGTACAGAGTCAATGTGGAGGCTATATACAGGGGGACCGGTACAGAGTCAATGTGGAGGCTATATACAGGGGTACTGGTACAGAGTCAATGTGGAGGCTATATACAGGGGGTACGGTACAGAGTCAGTGTGGAGGCTAGTCCTCAACTGGCAGCTTCATTAACTTCTTGGATATAGGGGGCTCTTTTAATTTATGGATAAAAAAAAACGTGCCCGTTTTTAAGCGCAATATTTTGTCACGAAAAGATGCTCGACTATGCATATAATTGGCAGCCTTGGAAAGAAAACACTCTAAGGTTTCCAAAACTGCAAAGATATTATCTGTGAGTGCCACAGAACTCATGCTGGCGAAACCAAGATGAAACTTCAACCAGGAAATGGGCAGAATTTTTGAAGCTCTGTTTTCCATTGTCTCCTTATATGGCTGTGAATGCGCCTGGAATGAGCCTGCCCTTTCTATCGTTTCTCCAAGGTGTCTGCAGCATTGTGACGTGTTTGTAGGCATATCATTGGAAGATTGGCCATAAGAGACTACATTTACCAGGGGTCCGCCCGGTATCCTTTGTCTAAATGGTGCGTAATCTACAAGCTGCACGCAGTCATCCAGTGATTGAGAGGAGAGAGAGGAGGCTTTCAACGAACGATATATCATGAAGAGATATGTGAAAAACACCTTGAGGATTGATTCTAAACAACGTTTACCATGTTTCAGTCGATATTATGGAGTTAATTTGGAAAAAAGTTTGGCGTTTTGAAGACTGAATTTTCGTTTTTTTTTGGTAGCCAAACGTGACGCACCAAACGGAGCAATTTCTCCTAAACAAATAATCTTTCAGGAAAAACTGAGCATTTGCTATCTAACTGAGTCTCCTCATTGAAAACCATCTGAAGTTCTTCAAAGGTAATGATTTTATTTGAATGATTTTCTGGTTTTTGTGAAAATGTTGCCTGCTAATGCTAACGCTAAATGCTACGCTAGCTATTACACAAATGCTTGCTTTGCTATGGTTGAGAAGCATATTTTGAAAATCTAAGATGACAGTGTTGTTAACAAAGGCTAAGCTTGGGAGCTAGGATATTAATTTCATTTCATTTGCGATTTTCATGAATAGTTAACGTTGCGTTATGGTAATGAGCTTGAGGCTGTATTCACGATCCCGGATCCGGGATGGCTCGATGCAAGAAGTTAAATAGTTCCCCCAAAACACCCGTCTCAACGTCAAAAGTGAAGAGGCGACTCCGGGATGCTGGCCTTCTAGGCAGAGTTGCAAAGAAAACGCCGTATCTCAGACTGGCCAATAAAAAGAAAAGATTAAGATGGGCAAAAGAACACAGACACTGGACAGAGGAACTCTGCCTAGAAGGCCAGCGTCCCGGTAGTCGCCTCTTCACTGTTGACGTTGAGACTGGTGTTTTGAAGGGTACTATTTAATGAAGCTGCCAGTTGAGGACTTGTCTGTTTCTCAAACTAGACACTCTAATGTACTTGTCCTCCTGCTCAGTTGTGCACCGGGGCATCCCACTCCTCTTTCTATTCTGGTTAGGGCCAGTTTGATCTGTTCTGTGAAGGGAGTAGTACACAGCGTTGTACGAGATCTTCAGTTTCTTGGCAATTTCTGACATGGAACAGCCTTCATTTCTCAGAACAAGAATAGACTGACGAGTTTTAGAAGAATGTTTTGTTTCTCAGGGTGTATAATGGGAATAACATCAGGTTTGTTTCTCAGGGTGTATAATGGGAATAACATCAGGTTTGTTTCTCAGGGTGTATAATGGGAATAACATCAGGTTTGTTTCTATATAATGGGAATAACATCAGGTTTGTTTCTCAGGGTGTATAATGGGAATAACATCAGGTTTGTTTCTCAGGGTGTATAATGGGAATAACATCAGGTTTGTTTCTCAGGGTGTATAATGGGAATAACATCAGGTTTGTTTCTCAGGGTGTATAATGGGAATAACATCAGGTTTGTTTCTCAGGGTGTATAATGGGAATAACATCAGGTTTGTTTCTCAGTTTCTCAGGGTGTATAATGGGAATAACATCAGGTTTGTTTCTCAGGGTGTATAATGGGAATAACATCAGGTTTGTTTCTATAATGGGAATAACATCAGGTTTGTTTCTCAGGGTGTATAATGGGAATAACATCAGGTTTGTTTCTCAGGGTGTATAATGGGAATAATGGAATAGACTTAATTTCTCAGAACAAGAATAGACTGACGAGTTTTAGAAGAAATCAAACCCACAAATGTTTCTGGCCATTTTGAGCTTGTAATCAAACCCACAAATGCTGATGCTCCAGATACTCAACCAGTCTAAAGAAGGACAGTTTTATTGCTTCTTTAATCAGGACAACAGTTTTCAGCTGTGAACATAATTGCAAAAGGGTTTTCTAATGATCAATTAGCCTTTTAAAATGCTAAACTTGGATTAGCCAACACAACGTGTCATTGGAACACAGGAGTGATGGTTGCTGATAACGGACCTCTGTACGCCTATGTAGATATTCCATATAAAATCTGGAGTTTCCAGCTACAACAGTCATTTACAACATTAACAATGTCTACACTGTATTTCTGATCAATTTTACGTTATTTTAATGGACAAAAAATTGGATTTTATTTCAAAAACAAGGACATTTAAGTGACACAGATTTTGTTGTTGCAACCTGAATTTAAAATGGATTACATTTTGATAAATGTAAATGACTTGGCAAGGGGTCAAATGACTTGGCAAGGGGTCAAATGACTTGGCAAGGGGTCAAATGACTTGGCAAGGGGTCAAATGACTTGGCAAGAGCAAGATAAATACTTATAGGAGTTGACATGACATTATAACTCTCCTCCCTTTTCCAAGTGTTTAAGTTTAACAACTGGAAGGATGTCCTAAATGTGGACTACACACTAACCCTCTCTCTCTGTCTGTCTCTCTCGGTCTCTGTCTCTCTCTGTGTCTCTCTGTCTCTCTCTGTGTGTCTCTCTGTCTCTGTCTCTCTCTGTGTCTCTCTGTCTCTGTCTCTCTCTGTGTCTCTCTCCCTCTGTCTCTGTCTCTCTCTGTCTCTTTCTCCAGGTGTTTAAGTCTAAATTTCAGAACTGGGATGATGTCCTGAAGGTGGACTACACCAGAGCAGCTGAGAGTGTAGAGCAACAGCAAGGATTACAGGGGAAGGTGAGTAACATGACCTGTTGTGTAGGGGTGTATGCTAGCTATCAACTAGCTTGGTGTAGGGGTGTATGCATGCTAGCTAGCTACAGGGGAAGGTGAGTAACATGACCTGTTGTGTAGGGGTGTATGCTAGCTATCAACTAGCTTGGTGTAGGGGGGTATGCTAGCTAGCTCCCTCTAGCAACTAGCTTGGTGTAGGGGGGGTGTGCTAGCTAGCTCCCTCTAGCAACTAGCTTGGTGTAGGGGTGTATGCTAGTTAGCTCCCTCTAGCAACTAGCTTGGTGTAGGGGGGTATGCTAGTTAGCGCCCTCTAGCAACTAGCTTGGTGTAGCTCTTCTAATGATCCTTTACTTTGCTACTTGACCTTTAACCCTGACCCCTAACCCTTCTATCTGTGAATAACTCCTGACCATTAACCCTGACCCCAACTCTAACCCTTCCATCTGTGAATAACTCCTGACCTTTAACCCTGACCCCAACTCTAACCCTTCCATCTGTGAATAACTCTTGACCTTTAACCCTGACCCCTAACTCTAACCCTGCCATCTGCTGTCCTGGAAGTGTGTTTGACTCAGGACCTTAACTGCTGACCTTTAACCCTGACCCCTAACTCTAACCCTGGAATTCCCCAGGGCTGCTGTCTAGGCCCCTTACTGGTAGAATTAGGAATTCCCCAGGGCAGCTGTCTAGGCCCCTTACTGGTAGAATGAGGAATTCCCCAGGGCAGGTGTCTAGGCCCCTTACTGGTAGAATTAGGAATTCCCCAGGGCAGCTTTCCAGGCCCCTTAGACTTGTTTCAATCTTTGCGAATGACCTGCCACTGGCTTTGAGGAAAGCCCTTTAGTACCATGCAGACAGGGACATTTCTCATGTTTGGATCCTGTTTTTGGACTTGATTGGTAGATTCAAATTAAGTCTTTAAAATGTGTCACCTGTCTTGTCTGTGTCAGGTCAAGAAGGATGCTGAGAAGAAAGACGAGATGAAGGCTGACCTCACCGCCCTCTTCCTCCCCAGACAACCCCCATGGTCCTCACTGAGGTAAAGCCCTCTTCCTCCCCAGACAACCCACCCATGGTCCTCACTGAGGTAAACAGCTCTCTTCCTCCCCAGACAACCCCCATGGTCCTCACTGAGGTAAACGGCTCTCTTCCTCCCCAGACAACCCCCCATGGTCCTCACTGAGGTAAACAGCTCTCTTCCTCCCCAGACACCCCCCATGGTCCTCACTGAGGTAAACGGCTCTCTTCATCCCCAGACAACCCCCATGGTCCTCACCGAGGTAAACAGCTCTCTTCCTCCCCAGACAACCCCCATGGTCCTCACTGAGGTAAACAGCTCTCTTCATCCCCAGACAACCCCCATGGTCCTCACTGAGGTAAACACCTCACCGCCCTCTTCCTCTGACACCCCCCCATGGTCCTCACTGAGGTAAACAGCTCTCTTCCTCCCCAGACAACCCCCCATGGCCGTAAACATCAGCTGGTGTGTAAACTCTGGTTCTTGGTAGGGGCTGTTGATTCAGCCCCCCTCTGTTGAGGGAGGGGCAGTTGATTCAGCCCCCCTCTGTTGGCAGGAGGGGCAGTTGATTCAGCCCCCCTCTGTTGGCGGTAGGGGCTGTTGATTCAGCCCCCCTCTGTTGGCGGTAGGGGCTGTTGATTCAGCCCCCCTCTGTTGGAGGAAGTGGCAGTTGATTCAGCCCCCCTCTGTTGGCGGTAGGGGCAGTTGATTCACCCCCCCTCTGTTGGAGGTAGGGGCAGTTGATTCAGCCCCCCTCTGTTGGAGGTAGGGGCAGTTGATTCAGCCCCCCTCTGTTGGAGGTAGGGGCAGTTGATTCAGCCCCCCTCTGTTGGAGGTAGGGGCAGTTGATTCAGCCCCCCTCTGTTGGAGGTAGGGGCAGTTGATTCAGCCCCCCTCTGTTGGAGGTAGGGGCAGTTGATTCAGCCCCCCTCTGTTGGAGGTAGGGGCAGTTGATTCGGCTGCGCTGAGTGCGTTCCCATTTTGAACCACTTCATGTGTCTGAAGGTACAAACTCCGCCTAGCCGCCTGGCCCAGAGAACAAATCAAGTGCACTTTTTGGCCTACCTCTGGCCAATCCGATAGCTCAGATCATGGTGTCTGCAGCCTCCAGCAGCCCACAGTGAGAGGATGAGAGACTGTCAGCGAATACAGCCGCTGTTTTTAGGACTTGATGTTTCAACGTCGTCTTCAGCGCTGTCAACACTTTATTCACCCTTGTTGCCATTAAACCTCCTCTCTCCTGGTCGCTGGCGCTACAGAGCGGATCCATAGGAATGTGTTGTTATTAGTGGCAGCTTTTTCATGTTCCCTCTTCTTCCTCTTCCCTCTCCCTCCTCTTCCTCTTCCCTCTCCCTCTTCCTCCTCCCTCCCTCCTCTTCCCTCTCTCTCCTTCCTCCTCCCTCTCTCTCTCCCTCCCCTCTCCCCTCCCTCTCTCTCCCCCTCCTCCCTCCTCTCTCCAGGCAGAGCAGATGATGGAGGAGTGGAATGAGGATCTGGATGGAATGGAGGGATTCGTGGGAGGGGAAGAAGTTTGCTCGTCTGCCGGAGGAGGAGTTTGGACACTTCCACACACAGGACTGCTACGTCTTCCTGTGCAGGTACACACACACACCACACCACACACAGGACTGCTACGTCTTCCTGTGCAGGTACACACACACACACACACACACACACACACACACACACACACACACACAGGACTGCTACGTCTTCCTGTGCAGGTACACACACCACACACAGGACTGCTACGTCTTCCTGTGCAGGTACACACACCACACACAGGACTGCTACATCTTCCTGTGGAGGTACACAAACACACCACACACAGGACTGCTACGTCTTCCTGTGGAGGTACACAAACACACCACACACAGGACTGCTACGTCTTCCTGTGGAGGTACACAAACACACCACACACAGGACTGCTACGTCTTCCTGTGGAGGTACACAAACACACCACACACAGGACTGCTACGTCTTCCTGTGGAGGTACACAAACACACCACACACAGGACTGCTACGTCTTCCCACACCTCACTCACTCACACCAGACAGACAGAAAGACAGAGGACTGTAGGAGGACTGTAGGTCTGTCTCAGGACTGTAGGTCTGTCTCAGGACTGTAGGAGGACTGTAGGTCTGTCTCAGGACTGTAGGAGGACTGTAGGTCTGTCTCAGGACTGTAGGAGGACTGTAGGTCTGTCTCAGGACTGTAGGAGGACTGTAGGTCTGTCTCAGGACTGTAGGAGGACTGTAGGTCTGTCTCAGGACTGTAGGAGGACTGTAGGTCTGGACTGTAGGTCTGTCTCAGGACTGTAGGAGGACTGTAGGTCTGTCTCAGGACTGTAGGTCTGTCTCAGGACTGTAGGTCTCTGTCTCAGGACTGTAGGAGGACTGTAGGTCTGTCTCAGGACTGTAGGAGGACTGTAGGTTTGTCTCAGGACTGTAGGAGGACTGTAGGTCTGTCTCAGGACTGTAGGAGGACTGTAGGTCTGTCTCAGGACTGTAGGAGGACTGTAGGGTCTGTCTCAGGACTGTAGGAGGACTGTAGTAGGTCTGTCTCAGGACTGTAGGAGGACTGTAGTAGTCTGTCTCAGGACTGTAGGAGGACTGTAGGTCTGTCTCTGGGAGGACTGTCTGTCTCAGGACTGTAGGAGGACTGTAGGTTTGTCTGTCAGGACTGTAGGTCTGTCTCAGGACTGTAGGAGGACTGTAGGTCTGTCTCAGGACTGTAGACTGTAGGTCTGTCTCAGGACTGTAGGAGGACTGTAGGTCTGTCTCAGGACTGTAGGACTGTCTCAGGACTGGAGGACTGTAGGTCTGTCTCAGGACTGTAGGAGGACTGTAGGTCTGTCTCAGGACTGTAGGAGGACTGTAGGTCTGTCTCAGGACTGTAGGAGGACTGTAGGTCTGTCTCAGGACTGTAGGAGGACTGTAGGTCTGTCTCAGGACTGTAGGAGGACTGTAGGTCTGTCTCAGGACTGTAGGAGGACTGTAGGTCTGTCTCAGGACTGTAGGAGGACTGTAGGTCT
This sequence comes from Oncorhynchus tshawytscha, assembly GCF_018296145.1. NCBI lineage: Eukaryota > Metazoa > Chordata > Actinopteri > Salmoniformes > Salmonidae > Oncorhynchus > Oncorhynchus tshawytscha. The sequence goes on along the minus strand of NW_024609596.1, from coordinate 196,759 downwards.
GTCTCAGGACTGTAGGAGGACTGTAGGTCTGTCTCAGGACTGTAGGAGGACTGTAGGTCTGTCTCAGGACTGTAGGAGGACTGTAGGTCTGTCTCAGGACTGTAGGAGGACTGTAGGTCTGTCTCAGGACTGTAGGAGGACTGTAGGTCTGTCTCAGGACTGTAGGAGGTCTGTCTGTAGGTCTGTCTCAGGACTGTAGGTCTGTCTCAGGACTGTAGGTCTGTCTCAGGACTGTAGGTCTGTCTCAGGACTGTAGGTCTGTCTCAGGACTGTAGGAGGACTGTAGGTCTGTCTCAGGACTGTAGGAGGACTGTAGGTCTGTCTCAGGACTGTAGGAGGACTGTAGGTCTGTCTCAGGACTGTAGGAGGACTGTAGGTCTGTCTCAGGACTGTAGGAGGACTGTAGGTCTGTCTCAGGACTGTAGGAGGACTGTAGGTCTGTCTCAGGACTGTAGGAGGACTGTAGGTCTGTCTCAGGACTGTAGGTCTGTCTGTCTCAGGACTGTAGGAGGACTGTAGGTCTGTCTCAGGACTGTAGGAGGACTGTAGGTCTGTCTCAGGACTGTAGGAGGACTGTCTCAGGAGGTCTGTCTCAGGACTGTAGGAGGACTGTAGGTCTGTCTCAGGACTGTAGGAGGACTGTAGGTCTGTCTCAGGACTGTAGGAGGACTGTAGGTCTGTCTCAGGACTGTAGGAGGACTGTAGGTCTGTCTCAGGACTGTAGGAGGACTGTAGGACTAGGTTTGTCTCAGGACTGTAGGAGGACTGTAGGTCTGTCTCAGGACTGTAGGAGGACTGTAGGTCTGTCTCAGGACTGTAGGAGGACTGTAGGTCTGTCTCAGGACTGTAGGAGGACTGTAGGTCTGTCTCAGGACTGTAGGAGGACTGTAGGTCTGTCTCAGGACTGTAGGAGGACTGTAGGTCTGTCTCAGGACTGTAGGAGGACTGTAGGTTTGTCTCAGGACTGTAGGTCTGTCTCAGGACTGTAAGGAGGACTGTAGGTCTGTCTCAGGACTGTAGGAGGACTGTAGGTCTGTCTCAGGACTGTAGGAGGACTGTAGGTCTGTCTCAGGACTGTAGGAGGACTGTAGGTCTGTCTCAGGACTGTAGGAGGACTGTAGTAGGTCTGTCTCAGGACTGTAGGAGGACTGTAGGACTGTAGGTCTGTCTCAGGACTGTAGGAGGACTGTAGGGTCTGTCTCAGGACTGTAGGAGGACTGTGGGTCTGTCTCAGGACTGTAGGAGGACTGTAGGGTCTGTCTCAGGACTGTAGGAGGACTGTAGGGTCTGTCTCAGGACTGTAGGGACTCTGTCTCAGGACTGTAGGAGGACTGTAGGTCTGTCTCAGGACTGTAGGAGGACTGTAGGTCTGTCTCAGGACTGTAGGAGGACTGTAGGTCTGTCTCAGGACTGTAGGAGGACTGTAGGTCTGTCTCAGGACTGTAGGAGGACTGTAGGTCTGTCTCAGGACTGTAGGAGGACTGTAGGTCTGTCTCAGGACTGTAGGAGGACTGTAGGTCTGTCTCAGGACTGTAGGAGGACTGTAGGTCTGTCTCAGGACTGTAGGAGGACTGTAGGTCTGTCTCAGGACTGTAGGAGGTCTCAGGACTGTAGGAGGACTGTGGGTCTGTCTCAGGACTGTAGGAGGTCTGTCTCAGGACTGTAGGAGGACTGTAGGTCTGTCTCAGGACTGTAGGAGGACTGTAGGTCTGTCTCAGGACTGTAGGAGGACTGTAGGTCTGTCTCAGGACTGTAGGAGGACTGTAGGTCTGTCTCAGGACTGTAGGAGGACTGTAGGTCTGTCTCAGGACTGTAGGAGGACTGTGGGTCTGTCTCAGGACTGTAGGAGGACTGTGGGTCTGTCTCAGGACTGTAGGAGGACTGTAGGTCTGTCTCAGGACTGTAGGAGGACTGTGGGTCTGTCTCAGGACTGTAGGTCTGTCTCAGGACTGTAGGTCTGTCTCAGGACTGTAGGTCTGTCTCAGGACTGTAGGAGGACTGTAGGTCTGTCTCAGGACTGTAGGAGGACTGTAGGTCTGTCTCAGGACTGTAGGAGGACTGTAGGTCTGTCTCAGGACTGTAGGAGGACTGTAGGTCTGTCTCAGGACTGTAGGAGGACTGTAGGTCTGTCTCAGGACTGTAGGAGGACTGTAGGTCTGTCTCAGGACTGTAGGAGGACTGTAGGTCTGTCTCAGGACTGTAGGGACTGTCTCAGGACTGTAGGTCTGTCTCAGGACTGTAGGAGGACTGTAGGTCTGTCTCAGGACTGTAGGAGGACTGTAGGTCTGTCTCAGGACTGTAGGAGGACTGTAGGTCTGTCTCAGGACTGTAGGAGGACTGTAGGTCTGTCTCAGGACTGTAGGAGGACTGTAGGTCTGTCTCAGGACTGTAGGAGGACTGTAGGTCTGTCTCAGGACTGTAGGAGGACTGTAGGTCTGTCTGTAGGAGGACTGTAGGTCTGTCTCAGGACTGTAGGAGGACTGTAGGTCTGTCTCAGGACTGTAGGAGGACTGTGTCTCAGGTCTGTCTCAGGACTGTAGGACTGTAGGAGGACTGTGGGTCTGTCTCAGGACTCTGTCTGTCTCAGGACTGTAGGAGGACTGTAGGTCTGTCTCAGGACTGTAGGAGGACTGTGGGTCTGTCTCAGGACTGTAGGAGGACTGTAGGTCTGTCTCAGGACTGTAGGAGGACTGTGGGTCTGTCTCAGGACTGTAGGAGGACTGTGGGTCTGTCTCAGGACTGTAGGTCTGTCTGTAGGTCTGTCTCAGGACTGTAGGAGGACTGTGGGTCTGTCTCAGGACTGTAGGAGGACTGTAGGTCTGTCTCAGGACTGTAGGAGGACTGTAGGTCTGTCTCAGGACTGTAGGAGGACTGTAGGTCTGTCTCAGGACTGTAGGAGGACTGTAGGTCTGTCTCAGGACTGTAGGAGGACTGTAGGTCTGTCTCAGGACTGTAGGAGGACTGTAGGTCTGTCTCAGGACTGTAGGAGGACTGTAGGTCTGTCTCAGGACTGTAGGAGGACTGTAGGTCTGTCTCAGGACTGTAGGAGGACTGTAGGTCTGTCTCAGGACTGTAGGAGGACTGTAGGTCTGTCTCAGGACTGTAGGAGGACTGTAGGTTTGTCTCAGGACTGTACTGGTCTGTCTCAGGACTGTAGGAGGACTGTAGGTCTGTCTCAGGACTGTAGGAGGACTGTAGGTCTGTCTCAGGACTGTAGGAGGACTGTAGGTCTGTCTCAGGACTGTAGGAGGACTGTAGGTCTGTCTCAGGACTGTAGGAGGACTGTAGGGTCTGTCTCAGGACTGTAGGAGGACTGTCTCAGGAGGTCTGTCTCAGGTCTGTCTCAGGACTGGACTGTCTAGGTCTGTCTCAGGACTGTAGGAGGACTGTGGGTCTGTCTCAGGTCTGTGTCTCAGGACTGTAGGAGGACTGTAGGTCTGTCTCAGGTCTGTCTCAGGACTGTAGGAGGACTGTAGGTCTGTCTCAGGACTGTAGGGTCTGTCTCAGGACTGTAGGAGGACTGTAGGTCTGTCTCTGTAGGGACTGTGGGGTCTGTCTCAGGACTGTAGGAGGACTGTAGGTCTGTCTCAGGACTGTAGGAGGACTGTAGGTCTGTCTCAGGACTGTAGGAGGACTGTAGGTCTGTCTCAGGACTGTAGGAGGACTGTCTCAGGTCTGTCTCAGGACTGTAGGAGGACTGTAGGTCTGTCTCAGGACTGTAGGAGGACTGTAGGTCTGTCTCAGGACTGTAGGAGGACTGTAGGTCTGTCTCAGGACTGTAGGAGGACTGTAGGTCTGTCTCAGGACTGTAGGAGGACTGTAGGTCTGTCTCAGGACTGTAGGAGGACTGTAGGTCTGTCTCAGGACTGTAGGTCTGTCTCAGGACTGTAGGTCTGTCTCAGGACTGTAGGACTGTAGGTCTGTCTCAGGACTGTAGGAGGACTGTAGGTCTGTCTCAGGACTGTAGGAGGACTGTAGGTCTGTCTCAGGACTGTAGGAGGACTGTAGGTCTGTCTCAGGACTGTAGGAGGACTGTAGGTCTGTCTCAGGACTGTAGGAGGACTGTAGGTCTGTCTCAGGACTGTAGGAGGACTGTAGGTCTGTCTCAGGACTGTAGGAGGACTGTAGGTCTGTCTCTGTAGGACTGTAGGTCTGTCTCAGGACTGTAGGAGGACTGTCTGTCTCAGGACTGTAGGAGGACTGTAGGTCTGTCTCAGGACTGTAGGAGGACTGTAGGTCTGTCTCAGGACTGTAGGAGGACTGTAGGTCTGTCTCAGGACTGTAGGAGGACTGTAGGTCTGTCTCAGGACTGTAGGAGGACTGTAGGTCTGTCTCAGGACTGTAGGAGGACTGTAGGTCTGTCTCAGGACTGTAGGAGGACTGTAGGTCTGTCTCAGGACTGTAGGAGGACTGTAGGTCTGTCTCAGGACTGTAGGAGGACTGTAGGTCTGTCTCAGGACTGTAGGAGGACTGTAGGTCTGTCTCAGGACTGTAGGAGGACTGTAGGTCTGTCTCAGGACTGTAGGAGGACTGTAGGTCTGTCTCCCAGGACTGTAGGAGGACTGTAGGTCTGTCTCAGGACTGTAGGAGGACTGTAGGTCTGTCTCAGGACTGTAGGAGGACTGTAGGTCTGTCTCAGGACTGTAGGAGGACTGTAGGTTTGTCTCAGGACTGTAGGAGGACTGTAGGTCTGTCTCAGGACTGTAGGAGGACTGTAGGTCTGTCTCAGGACTGTAGGAGGACTGTAGGTCTGTCTCAGGACTGTAGGAGGACTGTAGGTTTGTCTCAGGACTGTAGGTCTGTCTCAGGACTGTAGGAGGACTGTAGGTCTGTCTCAGGACTGTAGGAGGACTGTAGGTTTGTCTCAGGACTGTAGGAGGACTGTAGGTCTGTCTCAGGACTGTAGGAGGACTGTAGGTCTGTCTCAGGACTGTAGGAGGACTGTAGGTCTGTCTCAGGACTGTAGGAGGACTGTAGTAGGTCTGTCTCAGGACTGTAGGAGGACTGTAGGTCTGTCTCAGGACTGTAGGAGGACTGTAGGTCTGTCTCAGGACTGTAGGAGGACTGTAGGGTCTGTCTCAGGACTGTAGGAGGACTGTAGGTCTGTCTCAGGACTGTAGGACTGTAGGAGGACTGTAGGTCTGTCTCAGGACTGTAGGAGGACTGTAGGTCTGTCTCAGGACTGTAGGAGGACTGTAGGTCTGTCTCAGGACTGTAGGAGGACTGTAGGTCTGTCTCAGGACTGTAGGAGGACTGTAGGTCTGTCTCAGGACTGTAGGAGGACTGTAGGTCTGTCTCAGGACTGTAGGAGGACTGTAGGTCTGTCTCAGGACTGTAGGAGGACTGTAGGTCTGTCTCAGGACTGTAGGAGGACTGTAGGTCTGTCTCAGGACTGTAGGAGGACTGTAGGTCTGTCTCAGGACTGTAGGAGGACTGTAGGTCTGTCTCAGGACTGTAGGAGGACTGTAGGTCTGTCTCAGGACTGTAGGAGGACTGTAGGTCTGTCTCAGGACTGTAGGAGGACTGTAGGTCTGTCTCAGGACTGTAGGAGGACTGTAGGTCTGTCTCAGGACTCTGTCTCAGGACTGTAGGAGGACTGTAGGTCTGTCTCAGGACTGTAGGAGGACTGTAGGTCTGTCTCAGGACTGTAGGAGGACTGTAGGTCTGTCTCAGGACTGTAGGAGGACTGTAGGTCTGTCTCAGGACTGTAGGAGGACTGTAGGTCTGTCTCAGGACTGTAGGAGGACTGTAGGTCTGTCTCAGGACTGTAGGAGGACTGTAGGTCTGTCTCAGGACTGTAGGAGGACTGTAGGTCTGTCTCAGGACTGTAGGAGGACTGTAGGTCTGTCTCAGGACTGTAGGAGGACTGTCTCTGTCTCAGGACTGTAGGAGGACTGTAGGTCTGTCTCAGGACTGTAGGAGGACTGTAGGTCTGTCTCAGGACTGTAGGAGGACTGTAGGTCTGTCTCAGGACTGTAGGAGGACTGTAGGTCTGTCTCAGGACTGTAGGAGGACTGTAGGTCTGTCTCAGGACTGTAGGAGGACTGTAGGTCTGTCTCAGGACTGTAGGAGGACTGTAGGTCTGTCTCAGGACTGTAGGAGGACTGTAGGTCTGTCTCAGGACTGTAGGAGGACTGTAGGTCTGTCTCAGGACTGTAGGAGGACTGTAGGTCTGTCTCAGGACTGTAGGAGGACTGTAGGTCTGTCTCAGGACTGTAGGAGGACTGTAGGTCTGTCTCAGGACTGTAGGAGGACTGTAGGTCTGTCTCAGGACTGTAGGAGGACTGTAGGTCTGTCTCAGGACTGTAGGAGGACTGTGGGTCTGTCTCAGGACTGTCTCAGGACTGTAGGTCTGTCTCAGGACTGTAGGAGGACTGTAGGTCTGTCTCAGGACTGTAGGAGGACTGTAGGTCTGTCTCAGGACTGTAGGAGGACTGTAGGTCTGTCTCAGGACTGTAGGAGGACTGTAGGTCTGTCTCAGGACTGTAGGAGGACTGTAGGTCTGTCTCAGGACTGTAGGAGGACTGTAGGTCTGTCTCAGGACTGTAGGTCTGTCTCAGGACTGTCTCAGGACTGTAGGTCTGTCTCAGGACTGTAGGAGGACTGTGGGTCTGTCTCAGGACTGTAGGAGGACTGTGGGTCTGTCTCAGGACTGTGGAGGACTGTGGTCTGTCTCAGGACTGTAGGAGGACTGTAGGTCTGTCTCAGGACTGTAGGAGGACTGTGGGTCTGTCTCAGGACTGTAGGAGGACTGTAGGTCTGTCTCAGGACTGTAGGTCTGTCTCAGGTCTGTCTCAGGACTGTAGGAGGACTGTGGGTCTGTCTCAGGACTGTAGGAGGACTGTGGGTCTGTCTCAGGACTGTAGGAGGACTGTAGGTCTGTCTCAGGACTGTAGGTCTGGTCTCAGCACTGTAGGTCTGTCTCAGGACTGTAGGAGGACTGTAGGTCTGTCTCAGGACTGTAGGAGGACTGTAGGTCTGTCTCAGGACTGTAGGAGGACTGTAGGTCTGTCTCAGGACTGTAGGAGGACTGTAGGTCTGTCTCAGGACTGTAGGAGGACTGTAGGTCTGTCTCAGGACTGTAGGAGGACTGTAGGTCTGTCTCAGGACTGTAGGTCTGTCTCAGGACTGTCTCAGGACTGTAGGTCTGTCTCAGGACTGTAGGAGGACTGTGGGTCTGTCTCAGGACTGTAGGAGGACTGTGGGTCTGTCTCAGGACTGTAGGAGGACTGTAGGTCTGTCTCAGGACTGTAGGAGGACTGTAGGTCTGTCTCAGGACTGTAGGAGGACTGTGGGTCTGTCTCAGGACTGTAGGAGGACTGTAGGTCTGTCTCAGGACTGTAGGACTGTCTCAGGACTGTCTCAGGACTGTAGGAGGACTGTGGGTCTGTCTCAGGACTGTAGGAGGACTGTGGGTCTGTCTCAGGACTGTAGGAGGACTGTAGGTCTGTCTCAGGACTGTAGGAGGACTGTAGGTCTGTCTCAGGACTGTAGGTCTGTCTCAGGACTGTAGGAGGACTGTAGGTCTGTCTCAGGACTGTAGGAGGACTGTAGGTCTGTCTCAGGACTGTAGGAGGACTGTAGGTCTGTCTCAGGACTGTAGGAGGACTGTAGGTCTGTCTCAGGACTGTAGGAGGACTGTAGGTCTGTCTCAGGACTGTAGGAGGACTGTCTCAGGACTGTCTCAGGACTGTAGGTCTGTCTCAGGACTGTAGGAGGACTGTGGGTCTGTCTCAGGACTGTAGGAGGACTGTGGGTCTGTCTCAGGACTGTAGGAGGACTGTGGGTCTGTCTCAGGACTGTAGGAGGACTGTGGGTCTGTCTCAGGACTGTAGGAGGACTGTGGGTCTGTCTCAGGACTGTAGGAGGACTGTAGGTCTGTCTCAGGACTGTAGGAGGACTGTGGGTCTGTCTCAGGACTGTAGGAGGACTGTGGGTCTGTCTCAGGACTGTAGGAGGACTGTCTGTCTCAGGACTGTGGGTCTGTCTCAGGACTGTGGGTCTGTCTCAGGACTGTAGCAGGACTGTGGGTCTGTCTCAGGACTGTAGCAGGACTGTGGGTCTGTCTCAGGACTGTAGCAGGACTGTAGCAGGTCTGTCTCAGGACTGTAGCAGGTCTGTCTCAGGACTGTAGCAGGTCTGTCTCAGGACTGACTGTAGCAGGTCTGTCTCAGGACTGTAGCAGGTCTGTCTCAGGACTGTAGGGTCTGTCTCAGGACTGTAGCAGGTCTGTCTCACTGTAGCAGGTCTGTCTCAGGACTGTAGCAGGTCTGTCTCAGGACTGTAGCAGGTCTGTCTCAGGACTGTAGCAGGTCTGTCTCAGGACTGTAGCAGGTCTGTCTCAGGACTGTAGGACAGGTCTGTCTCAGGACTGTAGCAGGAGGACTGTAGCAGGTCTGTCTCAGGACTGTCTGTCTCAGGACTGTAGGTCTGTCTCAGGACTGTAGCAGGTCTGTCTCAGGACTGTAGGGTCTGTCTCAGGACTGTAGCAGGACTGTAGGTCTGTCTCAGGACTGTAGCAGGACTGTAGGTCTGTCTCAGGACTGTAGCAGGACTGTAGGTCTGTCTCAGGACTGTAGCAGGACTGTAGGTCTGTCTCAGGACTGTAGCAGGACTGTAGGTCTGTCTCAGGACTGTAGCAGGACTGTAGGTCTGTCTCAGGACTGTAGGAGGACTGTGGGTCTGTCTCAGGACTGTAGGAGGACTGTGGGTCTGTCTCAGGACTGTAGGAGGACTGTGGGTCTGTCTCAGGACTGTAGGAGGACTGTGGGTCTGTCTCAGGACTGTGGGTCTGCCTCAGGACTGTAGGAGGACTGTGGGTCTGTCTCAGGACTGTAGGAGGACTGTGGGTCTGTCTCAGGACTGTAGGAGGACTGTGGGTCTGTCTCAGGACTGTAGGAGGACTGTGGGTCTGTCTCAGGACTGTGGGGACTGTCTCAGGTCTGTCTCAGGACTGTGGGGACTGTCTCAGGTCTGTCTCAGGACTGTGGGTCTGTCTCAGGACTGTGGGTCTGTCTCAGGACTGTGGGTCTGTCTCAGGACTGTGGGTCTGTCTCAGGACTGTGGGTCTGTCTCAGGACTGTGGGTCTGTCTCAGGACTGTGGGTCTGTCTCAGGACTGTAGCAGGACTGTGGGTCTGTCTCAGGACTGTAGCAGGACTGTGGGTCTGTCTCAGGACTGTAGCAGGACTGTGGGTCTGTCTCAGGACTGTAGCAGGACTGTGGGTCTGTCTCAGGACTGTAGCAGGACTGTGGGTCTGTCTCAGGACTGTAGGAGGACTGTAGGTCTGTCTCAGGACTGTAGGAGGACTGTAGGTCTGTCTCAGGACTGTAGGGACTCTGTCTCAGGACTGTAGGAGGACTGTCTGTCTCAGGACTGTAGGAGGACTGTAGGTCTGTCTCAGGACTGTAGGAGGACTGTAGGTCTGTCTCAGGACTGTAGGAGGACTGTAGGTCTGTCTCAGGACTGTAGGAGGACTGTAGGTCTGTCTCAGGACTGTAGGAGGACTGTAGGTCTGTCTCAGGACTGTAGGTCTGTCTCAGGACTGTCTCAGGACTGTAGGTCTGTCTCAGGACTGTAGGAGGACTGTGGGTCTGTCTCAGGACTGTAGGAGGACTGTAGGTCTGTCTCAGGACTGTAGGAGGACTGTGGGTCTGTCTCAGGACTGTAGGAGGACTGTGGGTCTGTCTCAGGACTGTAGGAGGACTGTGGGTCTGTCTCAGGACTGTAGGAGGACTGTAGGAGGACTGTAGGTCTGTCTCAGGACTGTAGGAGGACTGTGGGTCTGTCTCAGGACTGTAGGAGGACTGTGGGTCTGTCTCAGGACTGTAGGAGGACTGTCTCAGGACTGTGGGTCTGTCTCAGGACTGTGGGTCTGTCTCAGGACTGTAGCAGGACTGTAGCAGGTCTGTCTCAGGACTGTAGCAGGACTGTGGGTCTGTCTCAGGACTGTAGGGACTGTCTCAGGTCTGTCTCAGGACTGTAGGGTCTGTCTCAGGACTGTAGGGTCTGTCTCAGGACTGTGGGTCTGTCTCAGGACTGTAGCAGGTCTGTCTCAGGACTGTAGGGTCTGTCTCAGGACTGTAGGGTCTGTCTCAGGACTGTAGGGTCTGTCTCAGGACTGTAGGGTCTGTCTCAGGACTGTAGCAGGTCTGTCTCAGGACTGTAGCAGGTCTGTCTCTGGACTGTAGGACTGTCTCAGGACTGTAGGTCTGTCTCAGGACTGTAGCAGGTCTGTCTCAGGACTGTAGGGTCTGTCTCAGGACTGTAGCAGGACTGTCAGGACTGTCTGTCTCAGGACTGTAGGGTCTGTCTCAGGACTGTAGCAGGACTGTAGGTCTGTCTCAGGACTGTAGCAGGACTGTAGGTCTGTCTCAGGACTGTAGCAGGACTGTAGGTCTGTCTCAGGACTGTAGCAGGACTGTAGGTCTGTCTCAGGACTGTAGCAGGACTGTAGGTCTGTCTCAGGACTGTAGGAGGACTGTAGGTCTGTCTCAGGACTGTAGGTCTGTCTCAGGACTGTAGCAGGACTGTAGGTCTGTCTCAGGACTGTAGGAGGACTGTGGGTCTGTCTCAGGACTGTGGGTCTGCCTCAGGACTGTAGGAGGACTGTAGGTCTGTCTCAGGACTGTAGGAGGACTGTGGGTCTGTCTCAGGACTGTAGGAGGACTGTGGGTCTGTCTCAGGACTGTGGAGGACTGTGGGTCTGTCTCAGGACTGTGGGTCTGTCTCAGGTCTGTCTCAGGACTGTGGGTCTGTCTCAGGACTGTCTCAGGACTGTGGGTCTGTCTCAGGACTGTGGGTCTGTCTCAGGACTGTGGGTCTGTCTCAGGACTGTGGGTCTGTCTCAGGACTGTGGGTCTGTCTCAGGACTGTGGGTCTGTCTCAGGACTGTGGGTCTGTCAGGACTGTGGGTCTGTCTCAGGACTGTAGCAGGACTGTGGGTCTGTCTCAGGACTGTAGCAGGACTGTGGGTCTGTCTCAGGACTGTAGCAGGACTGTGGGTCTGTCTCAGGACTGTAGCAGGACTGTGGGTCTGTCTCAGGACTGTAGCAGGACGTGGGTCTGTCTCAGGACTGTAGCAGGACTGTAGGTCTGTCTCAGGACTGTAGCAGGACTGTAGGTCTGTCTCAGGACTGTAGCAGGACTGTAGGTCTGTCTCAGGACTGTAGCAGGACTGTAGGTCTGTCTCAGGACTGTAGCAGGACTGTAGGTCTGTCTCAGGACTGTAGCAGGACTGTAGGTCTGTCTCAGGACTGTAGCAGGACTGTAGGTCTGTCTCAGGACTGTAGGAGGACTGTGGGTCTGTCTCAGGACTGTAGGAGGACTGTGGGTCTGTCTCAGGACTGTAGCAGGACTGTGGGTCTGTCTCAGGACTGTAGGAGGACTGTAGGTCTGTCTCAGGACTGTAGGAGGACTGTGGGTCTGTCTCAGGACTGTAGGAGGACTGTGGGTCTGTCTCAGGACTGTGGGTCTGTCTCAGGTCTGTCTCAGGACTGTGGGTCTGTCTCAGGTCTGTCTCAGGACTGTGGGTCTGTCTCAGGACTGTGGGTCTGTCTCAGGACTGTGGGTCTGTCTCAGGACTGTGGGTCTGTCTCAGGACTGTAGCAGGACTGTGGGTCTGTCTCAGGACTGTAGCAGGACTGTGGGTCTGTCTCAGGACTGTAGCAGGACTGTGGGTCTGTCTCAGGACTGTAGGAGGACTGTGGGTCTGTCTCAGGACTGTAGCAGGACTGTGGGTCTGTCTCAGGACTGTAGCA